>NC_053488.1:63282718-63413821 GCF_015227805.2 Hirundo rustica | reverse complement strand
TCATACAGTACTCTCAAATCCAAGGAAAAATTTTATTGTCTGCATGTGTTCACTACCAGATGGAGGAAACCCTGGCTGGATGTTGGACTCAGGGCATTTTGGTTAATGCCAGTGTCAAGGGGACTAGTGCAGAGATCTGTATTGGGATGTGTCCTGATTATGATCATGTAACCTGGAGGAGCAGAGGCTGTACTTATGTCAAGCTTGAAGCTGATGCCGAATTAGGGGAAGTTTAAAACAAAGAATTCAACAAGGAAAATTGGAAGTTCTTCCCCTGAGAGGGATAGCCCTCCAGCAGGCTGTTTGCTTGGAAGGAGCTCTGGCAGGAGGACTTGGGATCTGAGTGGGCAGGAAGTTGAGCAGAAACCAGCAGTGTGCTCTGGCAGCTGTGAAGTCCAACTGAACGGAGTAAACTAGCCAGTCAATTGGGACAGGATTTTCTCCACTGGTTTGGCACTCAGTGGTCTACACCAAGATATGAGTTCACAGTTTATGACCCCCAACACCAGAAAGAGATCAATAAAATCAAGCCAGAGCAGCAGAGAGACACTTAGGTTATTAGAACAAAACAACTTCAGCAAACTCCAAGAAGAGACAATATGTAGGGGGGAAAAAACCATACCACTATGTTATACAGAATGGTCATGTGTATTGAAAGCAGTGATCTGGAAGGATTAAAGGTCATAGGAGACAAATAATTATGTGTGAACTTCTGTGACTTAAATTCTGAGGCGATATTTACATGTATAAGCAGAGAAATAAAGAGTCAGGAGAAAAAAAAAAAGGCATAAAAACCTCTAAGTGTGAAACAGGACATCACTGTCCATAAATATTACTCAGAGGATTTTTTTTCCCCATAGCTTTAAAAATAGGTGGGAAATCAGAGAAAGCAAATAATCACACTCTAGAGCAAGAGAAAGTTTTTTTGGTGTGGTGGGGTTTTTTTTGTTTTTGGTTGGTTGGTGGTTTTTTTTTTTTTTTTTTTTTTGTTTTGTTTTGTTTGGTTTTTTGTTTGGTTTTTTTTTTTTTTTTTTTTTTCCTGTGAGATAAATACAGAGCTTAGTCAATTTTCTTCATCGTATCAGATTGATTATGGCGTTCAGGTGCTTTAGGGGGACAAATTACCTGAAACGAAAGAGCCTTTTAAACTGTCTGTGAAGTGCATAACAACAGTGAATTGCTTCAAGTTAGAGCCAGTCACATTGAAATGACTAATACAGCACATCTTTCAGTGATGCTGATTATCTGGTAAAATAATCTACCTATAAAATGAGGGATTTTCTATATTTGAGTGAGGAGTTATTCCTTTCCGGAAAATGTTTTGTTGGGCTTTTGCATATGATTGCAGGTGTGAGACATAGGACATTCAGAGAAATTATGAATTTTTGGCTGGAAGGTGTAATGGCATAGAAATTAATCCTGAATTCAATTTGATGCAAATGTGCTACAGAGTGGCAAACCCAAGGCGTTGCAATGGACAAGAGTCAGTATGTTGACTGGAGTATGACGGCTTTTTCAAATGAGGTCATTCAAACACATGTAGGTATGTGAACATACTCTTTATATATATATGTATGTATGTATGTGTGTATTAACTTATAATGGATTCTGTTGAGTGGGACACAGGTGAAATACGATGAATAAACAGACAGATGGTATAATGATCCTTTCTGGTCTTAAAACTCTGAATTTGAAAAAAGCAAAAATTCTATTTTACATGCACTTTAGGGTACCCAGCTGTATGTTATACCTCATAACAGCAATATGATTTATTTGATGATTTTTAAGTCATCTCAGAACCATAAATAAAGTCTGAGACATAACTGTCTATTTATTACAAGTGATCAGTCTGTGTCAAACAAATCTTGGATGAAAATATGGAGTCACAGTGGGAGTCACTGGGTTTTTGAGGCGGGTGTTTTTGTCTGTGCGTCCTGAAAATCACCTTTGCTGTGGCAGCATTTTCAAGGCAGGCTCACATGAAATCCCTGCAAGGAGGAGACACAAGAACCACTCAGCCCAGGGAGGCTGTCTGCCTGCAGCCATCCCTGACAGCTACAGATGCACATGGTGTCAGTGCTGGTACTGCTGGGCTCTGGGGGATGTGCTGACACCTCTGCCTCGAGAGTCTGGCAGCTCAAACTTGCAGTGAGGAGGTCATGACAAGAAAAATTATCGGGAGAAAGAGTCTTCACAGATTACAGATACTAATCTGAGAACTCTAAGACAATTTGTCAACATTGAAATTTACATGCACTAGTTGAACAATCTGGGACCTCTACCAATTCACAGGAACTTTCTTGCAATTAAACAAATAAAAAGGGCTGTGATAAAAGAGGTAAGGAGAGGAGGGAAAAAGCAACAGTTGCAGGGATAAAAAAGCATGTTCATCTTTTATTAAATCAGAGTCTAACATGCAGGAGGAGCCCTCAGGTGCCCTCCGAGCAGCTGATATATTGATGTTTTTGTCTTCTCTTAATATATTTAATATCCTTTCTACTGTGACTGTTTTGAACAGAGGTAATTTTTTTTTCATTGGAATACTGATAGTTTTCTGTTGCTTCCCCCACACCAGTGTTTCACACAGTCCAACATTATTCACTGCAAATAGCCCTCACACCAACACTGAACTGACAGGATGGTGCCTGTGCTCTCTCTCTTTGGAGAGATCTGGACATGGTCACACTGAAGACCACTGCTTGATTTACATCTTGTGCACAAAACCAAATTCATTCTGGCTGAGAGTCAGACCCTCCCTGCTGATAGCGCCTGAGAAGCTTGAAACTAACATCTGTTTCTAACCTTTGATTTTTCATTTTATACACTTGGAGGGTGGATATTTTTGTATTTTTTGAAGCATTTTGTGTCTGTGGCATTTAAATTTTTTATGTGCTGAAATATACCCACAAAAAGTATATTTAATATGAACACATGGACAGGTACATAGGTCCTCATCATACATAGATATTTATTCACTTGTACCAGCAAAATTTGACTTATATATTACCTAAGAGAAGACCTTAGTCAGAATAACAGTATCATAGTTACTCTTTCTACCTCTATAATAAAAAGATATTTCAGAAATACTGGGAATCAAATATAATTAAAAAAAAAAATTATAAACCCTACATTTCAAACAGCAACGACACTATTTTCCCCTTTGATTTCTGTTTTCCAGATTGTTATTACTAATGCAAATCTACAAAATTCAGAGTTGCATCTTTTACTATCAGCAGAGTGTTTTTATCACTTTGGCTAAATAAAAAGAACCTGGGAGGTAAGCCATCTTTGCAATTTTGAGAAATTTGGACTCACATTTTTACCTTTTGGGTATTTTAATGACAGCTGAAAGTTTGATATTCAAAAAGGTTATGTAGACAGCACTTTTTAAAGCAGTCTTATGAGCAATAGCCAGAAAATGCAACAATTTAATCAACTTCAAGTTGTCTAAAGGAGGTGTAACCGTGTCTGTCCCTCCAGATCTCTGAATTAGCAGGAGAAAGGGGGGAAAGTGCTAGAAGAATTTTACCATTCAGCTGTTATCGTCCCTTTATTCACTGCTAATGCACTTGAACCCTTGCTTACAGTAAATGCAGGAAGACCACTGAGAAGGTAATGGACTTTATCTCTTCTCAAGATCACTGCTCAGCACTTGTGCTACCTGACATGACCTGGTCTTTCAGAGGTGCAAGCACGTGGCTGTAGAAGGCAAGATGCTGATGAGATGGATTTAGTCACTGACGGAGTACTTCTTGCTGAAAAACTTAAGTTGTGAATACAATATCATGCATTTTAATTTAATCACAAAAGGATTTAACAAATTGAACTGCTTTGGGGATACAGGGGGTGTTAACCTTCTGATCCTTAGAGATAGCTGGAGGGGTTTAGAGGAAGAGAGTAAGTCAGAGTCCTGCATCTGCAGAGAATGCATTGTGTGTTTCATATGTATGTAACCATCTCCCTTGGCAGCTACTCAGAGCTGCAGCTCCCTCAGCAGAACCACAACAGAAAGAAAAAACAATCAATCAATCAATCAATCAAACAAACAAACAAACAAACAAAAAACCCAACACCCAAAAAACCCAAGCATCCTCCCAAAACAAACCAAAAAATAGAAAAACAAAACTAAACAAACAACAACAACAACAACAGCAACAACAAAACCACCTTAGACCAGCACCATTCCCTTTAACAAAAAAGGCATATGATACAGACATAACAACTGCTAAGAAAACAGATTACATTTAATTGGAAACATGCAAATGAAATTTTATATTTATCCTCCTTCTTCTTGTTTTATTCCGGAGCATATCACAGCATGAAGCAACTCCACCCTGAAAATGGCACAAAGAACCTTAGCAGTGGCATTTTAACAAGCCTAAATGATTTAGAGTCTGTGGTGATCTTCTTATTTGATTGGATGCAATTAGTATGAGAGATACATGCCTGAATGCACTGAGTTGTGCACTCTAATGGTCTGACCCATTAAGGGACTTCACTGTGAACAGTATCCTGTTATACTGCAGGCAAGTAGGGCAGTCGATGACTTCAGTTTTATCACTAAAAAAGGCAAGAGGTGAGAGGTACTCCTGGTGATGCTGACTTTGCCTTTCCCCACTGTGACTTGATCTTTTCTGATTGCTCCTGTAAAATTTGTGAACAGAGAGCTGCCAAACATGACTGCAGTCAGAATCAAAAGTGGGGGAAAAGACCAATAGAGAGGATTCATAGAAAACTGTAAGACATTGCACCACATGATAAGAATAGGAAGCCAGCTTGCTCCTACTAGTAGGAATCTTAGCCCTAGATATCATCTTAGCCAGTGATATTCAATGCTTTTTTGTCCTTTTTTTTTCCTTTTTTTTTTTTTAAATTTTGAAAGCAAAAAACTGAAAATGTTAAAGCATGTTGGGAGAGCATAAGTCCTTTGTATTCCACTTCAATTTCCAGAAAACCAAACCTACTGAAAAAAAGTTAATCCTATGAAATTTCCCAGCCCATTTTCCTAGGTTTCAGTGTTTACTTCAATCGATGTGTGCTCTTAGCACTGAAATAAAAGTTGGCTGCTTCTCATTGTCTATATCAAATTATTGCCTCATATGATGACAATTTGGGTAACGGTATGTTTTCATTATTCACAGTGTCTAGGCAAGACAGGATTCTGTCCCATGAATATAATTTCTATTCTCTGTCTTAAAACATTATATAAACAATGAATAAACTTTAGGCCCAACATATGAATCCACTAAAATTGTATTGATATGACCCCAAGACAAAAAGTAGTATTTGCTAGAAAATTGATCTTCTGTGGCCTCAGAATAAAACCACACAAAAAGGATGCTCATCATTCAACAGTTTTTAAGCAAACTGCAAATAGTTACAGGTTGGGTTGTAAAGATTCTTCTCCAGTTTGTACCATGGAGACTCTGGTGACCAACTGAAATTACATGTAGCTTTTATTGTCTTGAGTGTGAATAGAATCAGTTATCCTTGGAGCTGCCATGTGTGCTCTGTGTGTGTGCATGAAGAGGATTGACCACATCTTCTCCAAAATATCTGACTGAAACACTCACAACGCCTCCATAGACATGTAGAAATATTCAATACCATGATTGTGTTCAATCAGTAGCTCAAGTACAAAGTTTGAGACTGGTTCCTTAAAGAAAAGGAATCAGCAAGCTGGAGTGCGCAGAGAGGGAGGGAAAAGACAGGAGCAAAACAGGTCCTTGTACCTGAGCTGATGTCATGCTAGTCTTAATAATGAAGTGACACAGTTTGAAAAACTTAGTTCTGCAAGATTCAGAATTAAGCATCAACAAAGAAATTAATTTCCCAGTGCAAAGTCACTCAGCACAAACAGAAGTTTCTGGAAGAAAGCATTGATGAAGGTGACATACCAAAATGATTCTAGAAGACAATTCACAAAAGAAAGCCATAGAAGATTGAGTCTGAGGTTGAATTTTACACAGGAAAAAAAGGTATTGAGCAGGACAATCTAAAATATTTTTCACTTCCCTGGGAAAAAAAGAAGAAAAAAAGGTGTTCTAAGGGACTAGGGCAATTGGCAAGAGTTTGCTGAAGCTAACACAGCACAGACAAGGAGGGCATGGTCAGTAGCAAGGTGAGATGAGTTCTTTTTGGACCACTGGACAAGATCACAAGCAAAGTAAATCAGACAGACAGCCTGAAAAGGAATACAGCGTGTATTGAATTTTAGCTGGAGACAAATCAGTGTGTTGCTGCTGGCAGTTATTGGTACTAGAGTGAAAGACAGTATGGTGCAGGAAAAAAAAGTGAAGCTAAGTAAAAGACAATTAAATATATATTAAAAAGTCTGTTAGAGAACCAGACAGAAGGGTGGAATGGATGTAAACTATTAATTTGGAGCTGAAAAACTCTTCTGTCTCCTTCTTCTTGTAAGACTGCACTTCTAGGAAGAATACGGAATGAAGACCACTCAACAAGCATTGGGAAATACCCTTTGGCCATGGAATGGTCCTCAGGTGAGTGCTGCTTGTTCATTCTGTTTTCCAAGTAGTACAGGCTACTTGTGAATGCGGTTTGTATTTATACCATTCAAGACATTGTGTTAATAGGCTTTGGCTTGAAAAGTGTGATAACAGGGACTTAATAACCCCTGGAGATGACAGATAGAACAGCAGGAGAATATCCATTACAGATCAGTTAAATGAGGCCAAAATGAAAGGCCTAGATATAAGAAACAATAATAAAATAAATGCTAAAAAGCTGGTAATTAAAAAAAAGAAGAATATCTGTAAAACTCAATATACCATGGGAGATAAGTAACATCACAAAAGCATGCCAAAATCTGAAGGGGGTATTTGAGAAACAAATGAGAATCTGATTTGACTGATTTCTGAATCTGATGAGCAGTAACATACCAACACATTTCCCTTTAATTTGTAAGATTCTTTGGTACTGATCAAATAATATCTGTAGGGGGTTACCCAAAAGAGAATTATATAATTTAGGAATTTGCTTTGGTAAAACTAGTTATTGCTTAGAGAATTTCTGTGAGAGAACTGGAGGGGAATTAGTTTTAATAAGATATTCTAATTACCACAAACATATTGTGAGAATCTGGCCTGAGGGTTAAGCAGACCTGTACACCCTGCAGATCTTAAGGTTTTCCAATTTTTGTGAGAGGGGAAAAAAAAAACCAAAAAAAGCTTTGCTTTTGTTAAGTTATGTAATTACTCAAATAGTTTCTCAATGGGCAATCTTTATGGTTGGTAACTTCTTTGGGTCCTGAATGTGTTCCATGGATACTGTGAGACTCCTAAGGGAGTATCAGGATTTCATCAACTGTGTTATTAATATTTGATTTTTCTCTTTAAAATTGGTAATGATGCCTTGGGTGATTTTTACAAATATGCAAGTTCTCAAAAGAGCACATATAAAGTGATAAACCTGAGTAAGTTGCTACATTTGAATTAGAAGATATTTTCTCATTTAAAACCAGGAGTACATCAAACAATTTACTGCAGAAGCAATCTACTAGCCTGCCTGTACTTTACTTGTCTCCACATTGCCCCTGAAAGAACTCTTTTTATAATCGATAAAAAATAAATGCATTTCAGTGGAGTTCCCATGAAAACCAAAGGAGTCACCCTGTTTTTTACTCTAGTTCTTGACATTTATTCCTAAAAACAAAACAAAACAACACAAAACAAAACAAAGCAACAACAACAACAAAACCACAAAAAAACCAACAACAACAACAAAAAACCCACCCTAGATGTTGAAATTGCTATATTTTGAAATAGCTTTGTGATGAAAACTTGGTCCATTTCTGCTGATGTAGAAATTTCTTACCTTTTTATATATTGCCTGTAAGTTCTTTTCAGTTAATTTTTATATCTCTTGTACAGCGTATGTGTTATCAAGGAAAAATGATAAGTGTATGATTTTATATATTGGAAATGGAGTGAAGATCACCATGTAACAGAATGCCTTGTTATCCCAAGAAGTTGACAAGATACTAATAACAAGTGAAAGTTCCCCTCTGTTTATGTTCCTGTGTACCTCACGCCTACCTCTATAGAATATCTGTATTTGTGTTGTGCCAATGGACCTGCCTTACTGGACAGGATATTTTCACCACAATAATCATTCAGTGAAATATTATTATCTGCAGTATTTTTGAAAAGCCCTGGAGCAATTATAATGCTAGTATGTGCTGTCACCATAGGGTAAATAAACTAGATAAAATATATCCTGGACATCCTTTCTAGGGCAAAACCATGTCGTCATGACAAGAAAAGTTATGTAAGAGATTAGCTTTTAAACAGACACTATGTTGACTTATTCCGTTGCCCTTTGGAAAAGAATTGAAGTTTTATATAGTCACAGCTTGAGTTGCTTTCTCTAAGAAGTCAAAGTCAGAGCCTCTTTAAGTGGGATAAGATTTGATAGACAGCATCAGTAGATACCATCTAGAACCATCCCAGCCGAAGTAAAAGGTAGCAAAATCACACAGTATGAGAGATAATGGTTGTTTTCTGTCATGAACATCTATCTCATGCATGCTTTCACTGCTTGTAGAGTTTATTGCCAACTATTTTGTTAATCATCTTTAGGTTATGGGCTGCTGTGTCCACCGTAACTTTCTTCTGTTTGGTTCTATTTTGATAAACATAAGAGAGAAAATAATAGCTGCTAATTTTTTAGAGATGTCTTAACACCCCTATTTAGATAGGAAAATCACAATGATGCTAAACTCTCTAAAAATTTCCTGCGGAATGAGTTTATTTTGTGAGTGCTAAAGCAATATATCATTGGTTGAAATACTGGGAATCTTGTTTAAAAACCACATTGCTACTTTAAAATGATATCCAGTGAGGACACAGTCCAGGACTCATGACACTTACCCAAGTCCAAATGCAGCCAAAGGATGAAAAATGAAGGCTCCTTTGAAAATTTTTTTCTCTGCAACCCAGCTTTTCCAAACAACACCGTAGCTTTCAAATTTTTACTCATTTGGCCAAGAGAGAATTTTTGTAAATATGGAGCAATAGACAAAGAAACAGTAATATGAGTGTCCAGGAAGCAAAGGCAGGAAAAAAAAAAAAAATAAATGGTGTGTAAGATAAGAGTTACGTCACAGTGTATGCTGCAGATGTATTGCAGCTATGAATTAGCTCCCACCAGTCCAGTTTCTGTCAGTCAGGAAACAGGTCAGCAGTCTATTCAGCAACCTGCCCACAGCCTGCTTTGCAAATGGGCATCAAACACAGAGGAAAACTCTTCCCTGCCTTTCTGTCAATCTAGACCTTTAAGCCGGCTTCATAAAAAACTTGAATCTAATCTATCATTTACATCCGACCTACACAGCTCTCCTGCACACCTGTGTTCTGCACAGTCATTTGAAATTATACAGAAACAGCCTGCAGAAAGTATGATTCAAAAACCCGATAATCTGAACACAGCTTCTCATGATTAATGAGAGAGTTATAAGAGTGATGTAATTTACCTACTGTGTCTTAGTGAAATACAATATAATGCTGTCTCTATCTGCCGGAAATATTTACTGAATTTAAAGAACATCTCAGATGTTGTATTATCAACTCCTGATGTTTAGCACACCCTCTGCAAAATTTACTGAAAGATCATGTCTCAAACAACCCTGTTCAGCTTCCAGTGTTTTTAGCTTTGGATGCAATATGCTGTGGAGCAAAACTGGATGTTACAGCAACTGTTGCTCCATTCCATTGAATTCTACCATAACTTTCCAAGTTGTCTCTGCTTTGGTATCCTTTTATTGGAAAAAGGCAGCTTTCTGATTTTAATGTAACCAATTTTCCAGAGCTCATCTGCAGAACCCTGAAAATCAGCATGAGTAATGAAAAAGAAAAAGAAAAAGAAAAAGAAAAAGAAAAAGAAAAAGAAAAAGAAAAAGAAAAAGAAAAAGAAAAAGAAAAAGAAAAAGAAAAAGAAAAAGAAAAAGAAAAAGAAAAAGAAAGAAAAAGAAAAAGAAAAAACAAAAAGAAAAAGAAACACAAAAACACAAAGAAAAAGAAAAAGAAAAAGAAAAAGAAAAAGAAAAAGAAAAAGAAAAAGAAAAAGAAAAAATAAAAAAGAAAAATAAGAAAATAGTTTTTCATTTGAGGTTTATCTGATTTGAATTATTTAGTGTTTACTGAAAATTTAAAGTAGGTACTTGGGCAATTTCTATGGATCAAACAAGATGCAACCATCTTCTCATTCTACAACAAGCAATTTGTATGTATAAAACCATTATTACTTGCTTTGCATGGCATCCGAACATTACGTTTTCCTTGGTTTCAGTATGGAATACTGGAGAGCTGGTGTTCTATTGTCTCCCTCACTAGTTTCAAATACATTTGTACTGCTTATGAAATTTTTTATTTGCCCTCCGGTTCTTGCTTCCTGGAAACTTGAAGGAAAAATTATTTCCTGTTCCATGGAATCATGGAAACCTAGACTCATTAAGGTTTGAAAACATCAAGTTAAATCATTAAGCTAGCACCAGTGTGCTCACAACTAACATATGTCCCCAGGTTCCACAACTACATGCCTTTTGGACTCTTCCAGGAATGATTCAACTACTTCCCAAGCAACCTATTCCAATGCTTTGCAATTCTTTTGGTGAAGAAAAAATTGTTAATAATATCTAACCTAAACCTTCCCTGGCAGTACTTGGGGCCATTTCTACTTCTCATATAAATTTTTACTTGGGAGAAGATGCTCACCCCTACCTGGCTACACCCTCCTTTTATGTAGTTTGATGAGAGTGATAAGGTCTCCCCGAGCCTTCTTTTCTCCAAGCTAAACACCCCCAACTCCCTGAGCTTCCTCAGAAGACTTGTGCTCCAGACCCTTCACCAGCTCCATTGCCCTTCTCTGATCATTCTCCAGTACGTAAGTGTCTTTCTTGTCATAAGGGGACAAGAACTGGACACAGGATCCAAGGTATGGCCTCATGAATGCCTAGTACAGGTCACTACTGTGCTCCTCCTGGCCACACTGTTGCTGACACAGGGTAAGCTGCCCTTGGCCTTCCTGGCCACCTAGGCATATGCTGGCTCCTATCAAGCTGTTGTTGACCAGAACATTTTCCATCAGTGTGTTTACAGTTCCTCTTTCCCAAGCCTTTAGTACTGTCTGGGGTTGCTGTGGCGTGAACTTCTGACCCAGCATTTCACCTTGTTGACCCTCATCCAGCTGGTTTTAGGCCACACAATTGCAGAGCCTTCATGCCCTTCAGCACAGCAACTCTCTTGCCCAGCTCTGCAAATGAGAGGACACTCAATCCTTGATAAAGGTATTGAACACTTGGCACTCAGGACAGTCCCCAACCCCAACCCTGGGGAACACCGCTTGTGACTGGACACAAGTCACATTTAACTCTGTTCATCACATACTCTGGGTCCGGCCATCCAGCAGGTCTTTAACTCAGCCAACAATGCACCCATTTAACTCAGCCAGCAATGCACTAGCAGCCAAAATCTGAGGGAAACTGAGAGTAAGAGAGTGTAAAAAGCTTTGATGAATGCAGGTAGGCACATCTACAGCCTTTCCCTCTTCCAACAAGCAGGTTAGCTTGTCACAGAAGGAGAGCAGGTTGGTCAAGCAGGACCTGCATTTCATAAAACCATGTTGTCTGATCCTGATGCCATGGTCATGCCATACGTGCTACATGATGACACTCAAGATGATCTGCTCCATTGCCTTCCCTGGCACTGAGGTCAGACTGGAAAGCATGTAGTTTCTGGGTCTTCCTTCCTGTCCTTCTTGTTGGTGTACATAATATTTGCTAACTTCCAGTCACTTGGATCCCCCCTGGCTTACCAGGACTGCAGGTTTGAAAATTGACTGAAAATTGTTTGGCAAGCTTTTCTGCCAGCTTCCTCAAGACTGGTAGATGGGTATTTTTCACATGCATCATATTTTGTTCCATTTTTAACCAGAACAATAAAGACACATGTACAAGTAATAAAAATTAATCAAAGAAGGATTTCTGAGGAGGCTTAACATTTCTGTAACCACAGAGGATGTGGAGAAAAGTTTATCAGATTTTCAAGTAAAGATACTGCATGGATAATTGTTATCACAACTAACTTTATCTTAAGGTGGTGTTATGATAAGCCCATGTCTAAGATTAAGGTGTGTGTCTAGCTCTGGTACTCCACTCAGAAATTAATACAAATGACATCTGCAGTATCATGATTTTGATTTTTTAAAACACATATTTATGAGTGACTAATTTGGACAATTTAATAAAAATTCTGAATAGATAAAATATAAATGGAAACAATTACTCCTTCATAATTACTTGTTCTACTCAATAAAATGGTTAAATTTATAAACTTATTTTTCATATTTACACCAAGATATGTATGCATGTTATGCATGTCAAAAACATGATTTCACCAAGAAGTATATTTAAGAGTAAAGTAAATATAATTTGTAAATCTTGACTGACCTGTTAAGATTCAAAGCCGTTCTTTCTCTTCAAGGCCCTCTGAAAGCTTTCAGCAAGCAGTGAAAAAGGGTGCAAATATTGCTTTATAGAGCCAAGCCTGTCATCACCATATGGACATTTTCATGAAAATCACACAGGATCATGGCGTGAAAAAAAACAGATAGAGGACAATAATTTCCTCAGTGTTTTGTGTACAAAGTTGTTATTGTTCTGTCCTACTTGTGAGAAGCCTGTGGGTGCTCTGGATTGCAAGCAAACTCTCTAGTGGGCCCACAATATTCTCTTTCACTATGGCTTTGCAGAGAATTGTACCACACATGAAAAGGAAACATGGTGAAGAGAAAGGTGCAGTAGGTACTCCCCTTAATCTATGTTTTCTGTGGCTGCATCTCCAAAAGACACAAAGGATTATTAACATCCACTCCCTTGACTAAATTCATTCTAATTCCATCACAGAAATACTTGCAATCTGCTTGGGTTCTATACACATAAAGTCTTAGCCAACCAGATAATCATCTGCACAATATACAAACATGGTAAGAATTTTTTTTTTCTTTAAAAGTAAAATACTTGCACAAATGGAAAATTTCCTACATGCAAGAAAACCAATGAAAATATACATGATGGTTTTTTAGACAAGAGAAAGTAGAACTGATTTGTTCTGATTCTGCCTTCTCAAAATATCCTATTCATCTCCAATATTTCAGATAACTTCTGTCCCACAAAAAATTCCCATATATGGATCTCTGAAGTCACACTATTCTATCTCTTTCCCTTGGTACTAGTGATCCATTTGGATTAGTGTATTTGAGTACATGTGCGTTAATTTTACTAGATCCAAACCGATTTCCAGTCCTTGAGGAGATGTTCTTCTTCCTCTCTTTCCATGCAAGTCCCATTATTTGGCCATTCAATAACAGAATTAGAAGAGCTATCACCCAAAGAGCATAACTAGGTATTTGATATGATGATTATGCTAGGAAGTCCAGATGAGAAACCCATTTTCTCTGGATATATGTGCACAAAATGCAGAGGGTTTTTTCCCACATTAAAAGCTTTGAAGGTCCCTCACATTTTAGAGTATTTAATTTCTGAATAAACCAAACCTTAGGTTCTCCACAATTGCTTAACATTTTTATTTCATTAGCAATAAATATGCCCACTGATAAACAAGGATATTTTTTTAGAGTTCTCTTTAATTTAAATATTGTTCTAGGTTACAGTGTAAGATGTGCCCAAAGTATGTATTCCATCACCATCTCCATGAGCTGTTGAAATTAGGTTGGGCAGTGTTTCCCTTGCCCTCTCCCTCCAGACTATCTTCTGTTAACGGCCCATCAATTCCCTGCTGCATGACTCATAGATAACTCCCTCCAGGAGCTATCTCTGTTTAATGGGCAATCAAGGACCCATTGCAAGACTGATAAAATGATATCAGCCCATTGTGAGATGCTCCGCCCAGGGGGAGGAGCCAAGCATTCCCACCTGGATATAATCTGGGATTTGGGACAGCACAGGCAGCCTTACCCCCTGGATTCCCAGAGGACAAGAGCTACCAGACCTTTCTGCAGGATCACTGCTGTCACAGTGTCCAGTTCGCGCTGACCAGCGCGGCCACAGGCTAGCTCAGGGTCTCACTGTGGCAACATGGTAAATTCGGAGCGGCAGGCAGAGCGAGCCGCTTCCTCCCTGTGGGAACTTAGATCCCACCGCCAGCGACGGGCACGTAGATGACGTAAGCGACCCCGGCAGCTGAATGAAAGGCGGACTCTCCCGAGCAGGATGTAACATAGGTTTATTGAGGCAGAGGGAGCGCAGGGCTCTGCACGCTGCAACCTGCTGCCCAGGAGAGACCCCGAGGGCAGGCACACGGCAGTTTTTAAGGGGGGGTGGAAATGGGGGTAGCGACAACCGGTCAGCCAGTCACAGGAATCGGGGGGTTAACCGGGGGTGTGAACCATAGAACTGGGGACCAACCACAAAATGATGGGAGGGGGTCTCCAGGGCCCCAGCCTATCACTCGACACCCCTCCTGGAGTTTTCTAGAAGCCAGGGAAGGGTCTCCGAGTGACAGACAGGACGACCACGAGGAGAGAGGAGGGGATTGACAGCGACAGGTGCAGGGAAGGGATGAATGACAGAAAACGTCTGGTTTTACAGTAGACAAAACAACCAATGCAGAAGGGAAAACCAATGCAGAACACAGGGGTATACAGTGGACTCAACTATTATAAAAATAACTTAAAAATCTTACAAACATAACTTAATAAAAACAATTCTCACACCACCACACGCTGCTTCAACAAGACCACTTCATCTGGACTGCTACCACCACCACGGTGTCAGGTTGTATTCTGAGTCTGTCAGTGACCTTTTGTACTATTATATTTATTTTATTTTACCTTTTTTCCTCCTATTAAATTATTTTTTTCTGACTTGGAGTCTCTCGCTAGTTTTAGTTTCCAGCCAGCACATATATTAAGCAACAACCAGCTCCAGGCATTGGCTATCTCGAAATAAGGACACACCATCTCTTAGTGAAGAAATCTTCCAGTTAAGGGTTAATGCTGACAGTCTTATCAGTCCTTTTTGCCTAGGGCTTATAACAGCCTCTCAGTTTCATTTGGGTTGAAAGACAGTTTGTGATGATTTGTAAGCAGTTATAAATTCAGATTTGAAGTTTTAAGGGTAATAACTGTTACAATGGTCAATTGACAAAGCCTCAAACAGACTTTGAGGAGCTTTAGACTGAGTGATGCTGGTCCCAGACCAGACAGGGTAACATCAGACATCAGATCCACTTTCACTGTGCTACAGACATTAATCTAATGGCAGAAAAGGCTACATACCTCCAGAGACCCTGCAAAGTCCCTGCAAAGACTGCAAATCTCTTCAGGACAGAGAAGATTTGTAGGAATTGTTGTAACCATACGGGAGAGATCAGGTAAGGGAAAGGGCCTCATATCGAGAGAGGAGCAAAGTCTCTGGTTGGGCTGCATTATATTGACCTCAGTCATGGGGAAAATCACTCATCAGCCTAACAGAATCATGGTGGCCATTAGGCTGTTGAAAAAAAAATAAATAGAAGGCAGAAGAGTAAGGGGAAGAGGAGTTGTGATATCTTCCTTTAAACATTCCTGAAATACATACATATGGCTATGTGGACATTTTTCATAAATAAGTTCTAAGTATATGGAGAGCTAGAACTTAGTAATTACTGGTCTCATTGACATGATATAAACTTTGTAGCTTTTCTCAGTGTTAATTTCATAGGATGTTTAATACCTTGGCTGTGTCTTGGCGATGCTACTACGCATAAACCTGTTTACGTTATGGACAAGCATGATCTTACTTATAGATTTGAAATTCTCACCGAGATGTACATTTTTGCACCTAATTAAGTTGGTATGGTCTTTTGGGAAAAGCCATGAGAAAACTCCTCATTACCCAAAAATATAGAAACGTGGACTTCCTTTTTGCAAAAAAATTTTTTTTTCTTTTAATACAGATTTTAGTTCCATTTTAATAGTCTCAAAAAAAAGCCCAAAGAAGAAGATGAATATTTAAATGGGTCAGATTGTATTTTCTGAGTTATTATAACAGTTTATCATAAGATATAAGGCCATTGATCTGGGTAATAATTTCAAATTATGCAGATAGTGGATTTCATTCCAAGTTATTTTCCTAACTTTTACATGACCCAATATCCTGAATAATATTAGGGTTTTTTTAAATCCCAGTCATCTAAGGGAGTGTATTTGCTTTCAGGGTCTTTTTGATTGAAATGGTTTCTGATGAAACATCTGTCGGTTAGAACCTTACTTAGCCAACCAACTTTTGGGAGGCCTGTTTGGGGATTTTTTAAATTTTTGTTTGTGTCTCCTTTTTAAAGAAAGGAAATATACTGCTTAGCTGTCACTGCCGTAGTCTTCAGATATCTTGGATTCTAATAGAACTGCTCTGTTGTGAAATAACATTAAGATAGATGTAGATGTTTCTTAAAAAATTTAGCTTTATATTTTGATAGAAAAGTATGGAAGATACTTTTAAGGAAGGGAAATCAAATTGTGGTAACAGTACATGTTTTCTATCATGAGCTTTAACACTTCAGTGATACTGGAGGGCAGTCAAGTCTGATGATAGAGTGAACAGAAGCAGCAAGTTTTTTTCATTATGTGTTAGAAAAATAAAGAGAATATGTCCAGCCAGGACAGGGCGATTTTTTTTTGCAGTAGCCAGGAGGGGATGTGTCCAGGACCCCAAGGTTATTCTATACCACTTCATAGCATTTTCTGGAGTGGGGGAAAGGCTCTCTTCCAGGTGGGAACAGTATGGCAGCAGAAGGAATTTGGGTATTTTCAGACAGAAGTATTGCATTTGAATCATTTAACTCTTTCTTGTACCCCCTGCCATTAGTGTTGTTGCTGTTACTGTTTGTTTTGTCATCTCATTGCTTTTTCCAGTAAATTGTTCTTATCTCAACCCATGATCTTTACCTTTTGTGCCTCTAATTCTCTCCATCCTGTCCCGTATAAGGTCAGGGAGAGAGGTGAATTAGAGAGCACCACATGGTTTGGAGTGGTTTCAGTGGGAACACTAAACTGGAGAATACCATTCCAAACTACAACAGCCTTACTGTTTATCCATGGTTGCAAGCAAATTGACATCCACTTTCAAATACTGAAGGTGATGAAACGCAAGGACTTGAAACTGGTAGCAGACAGTTCATTATGCGAAATATTTGGGGCTCTCAGTTCGTTCTACTGAGAGTTATACAGAATAAACTACTATTAATAATGATCCAGACGAAACAACAATGTCTAGTCCAACTCTAGACAATGCAAGCACTTTTTAAGGATATACTAAGTCAATCTGTTCAGTGAATATATATATATATATATATATATATATACACATCAGACTTACTTATGAAAATATAAAACCACTTACAAAACACTTTATCATAATATTTATCTCTGCCTAAAGCTTAGTTTAAGATTCCAAAACTCTGCCAATTTTTGAACATTATTTAAAACAGTATCCTTCAATACCCTGTATATTTTAATGTTTCCATCAATTTTCTAAGTCTAAAGACTCAGATGGAGGTTCATCCATATATTAAACAAGTCCCTGGAAGACTATATTACCAAAAAGTTTTCCTTAAAAGCTTTTTATCATTTTAGAGATCACGTTGTTTTTAAAAGGCCATTTTCCAGCTATTGGAAAGTCCAGGAAGCTATTGCATTAATTAGCTGATCTTAAAACAAAATAACCCCTATTATGACCTTGCTTTCTCTTGAGACTTTCAATTGCAGTACAAGTAAATCAAAAAAATATCTCAGTTATAAGGGGACTAGTCAATTGCAATGAACTCAGACAGTTATACTTTTTCTCCTTCAGGAACTGTTCCTGGCTCTCTGAAGCACTATTCTCACTCCCTTGTATGAAAAAGAGCCTGAACAGCTCCTCTCCCTAGACAAAAAGGAGAGCCAGCTGTGGCTCAGCCTGCAGGATCTGGGATCCCAAACACATGCGGTTGTGTTAATTGCTGCTTCTGTACAAGCCCATATAATAGGGCATGGACAAGTTTCACAGTGTTGTGAGGGTTGCTTCACTGACAAACACCGGAGAAATTGATACCTTACTGTCTTAGTATTGAAAGACCATTGTCTGCCAGGGAAAACTAGAGCCTCCCTTGGAATGGAGAATGTAAACCCCCTTCCCTCCAAATTATTATAATTTTGCAATTAGGAGCTCTCAGACAAAGATATGGGAAATAACAGTTCTTTACTAGGAATATTAAAAATAAAAAGGAAAATACAAAGGTAGTAAAAACAAAAAAACAAAAAAAAAAAAAACAAACAAACAAACAAAAAAAACACCCACAACAACAACAACAAAAAACCACCACCCACAAAAACAAGCAAGGAAGCAAACACAGATCCTGGAAAAAACTCTGACAGAGTCAGGAATACAACCTGGCACCCTGGTGGTCAGGGTGTCGGAAGCAGTCCAAATAAATCCTCCTGGAGTAACAGATGTGGTTCTGTGGAGTAGAGGTGATGCTGGAGAAAGTCCAGTGGTAACAAGATGGGTCCAGTTTTCCTCTGGGAATCCAGTGGAAAAACAGGATACCTTGTGTCCTTCAGTCCCAGTTTTTATCTAGCTAGGAGCAGCTGGCTCCTTCCCCACTGTGTGGAGCATCTCACAATGGGATGATGGAATGTGTCATGTCATTGGCGGGCCCTAATGGCCCATAATCAGAAGATGTCCCCCTGGAGGATGGAGGGGTGGTGAAAGAGATCAGAAACACTGCCCCACCTGCATTTAATGGCTGGGCCATTATCAAGGGCCATCCTCCTCCTTCCCCCCTGGAGGAGCAAGAGGAGGACAAAACATTTCCCAAAAAATAGCAGATGAAATAGAATGCACATTTCTAGGTTACATAATCCAATACACTTACCAAGAATAATCCAAGTTAAAAAATTACAAGTTGAAATTTAGATTATCACTGGACTAACAAAGTAAGGAAAGGATTAGACTGAGGAGTTTCTTAAATATCTGTCCCTCTGAATGTACACAAAATTATGCAAATAGAGCAAAGGCTGGCAGTGAAGAAACTTGTTTGCCCTACATAGATGGAAAACTCTACTGGAAGATGCTCCCTTCTATGTCCATGGCTACATTCACTAAACTTTGACATAAATCATGAAGATTTTTTTTACCTTTTGGATGACAGTAAAGAGAACATCCATTTTCATGTTTTTAATGAATATATGTACCTGCAGGGTTCATCCAGTGGTGTTGACAGAACTTCCCTACTAACTGAAAGGCTGTTGTCTATCAAGTTTGAAGGGTAATTTTGTCAGCTGAAATCCCATATAAGTGGAGAAAGGAAGATGTATGAGAATGATCTTGGAAAAAAAGGCTTGACAGCTTCAGTTTAACCTCTGCCCCTAGTAAAAACAAGAAATAAATCCTCACAGAAGCCATCTCCAAACACAAAAGGATGAGGAGGCAATTAGGAACAGCTGGACCAATTCTCAAATACCAAAAATAGATCAAATGACTGGATCTATAGTATTTGGTCTACCTAGTTTAGAGACAAATTGGCTACAGGTTTATGAAAAAATATGGAGATCAAAGAATTTTTTTTTACATTGATGTTACAAAGGATTTCAATACAGTAATAAGTTAGTTATTTCAAAGAGATACACTGTTCAAAGTGAGAAAAAGAAGTGATTTTTTGAGTCTAGAGAGTAGCAGAGCTGGTAGCTTTTCGTGATATTGCTCAAGGTTTCAAATTGTGAACATCTTCTTCAATGACCTTTGTAGAAAAATTATCAAGTTGGATGCCAGATTTTGGGGAAGAACAGATAACACAGGACATAAAAACAACTTACCTACAGTAAATTGGAAGAATGACCTAACAGGTGAGACATGATTTTAAAGAGTTAAGATTTTAGCTAAGGGTTAGAAGCAATTTATATTGATCAAGATGTAAGTTAGATTAGTAAATGGTAGGTTAATGATCATTAGATGCCCAGGCTAGAGCTAACTGTTATATTATGAGCTTGTTTATAGAAAAAGTGGAGTAAGTGAACCGTCATAAGAACAGATTGAAACCACTAAGAACAATGGCCAGCACCTGGACTTGGTATCAATCAATCACAAAGCAGGGGACCTTAGACAGTGCCAGAGGGTCACAGAGACCTGATGAAGGCGCTCCTGACTTCATTCTATGAGACAACTGACCCAATTCGAGACCACCGACCCAGTTCAAGAGAAGAACTGCACACGCGTGAAGGACAGATAGCCTCATTTTAATACCGAGCGGGAATGGGAGGTGCTGGGGTTATGCATATGTATTGTATGTAAGATCTTGGAAAATAAATAGAGAGCAAAGAGCCTTTTTCGGGGCAGCCACGCCTTTCAGAGATGAATCTCGTGCCACCCACTGGTGAATAAACATACCACTTTCTAACTTTAATTAGTTAGAGGGTCTTTGTCCGTGACTATATCGGTTTTCAATGACTCACAGGAGTTGTTCATGGTTTGTAATCATGGTGGAATTATGGATCTAGGATGAAGCAAAACCTGAATGGGTTTGGACAGTGACTATTTACCTCTATTTGACATTAATGAGGCTACCTATGAAATATTTGTGTCCAATTTTAGACTTCTTGGTGCAGAGAAATTGGGGTGAGACCAGTAAAGGGCCATTGGGTTGATTAAGATGTGTGACAGATGACATCTGAGGAGAAGACAAGGAAACCAGGTTTGTTTGGCCCAGAAGCCAGATAATTGCAGCCTTCCTCTTCATAAAGCTGAGTTAAGATGGAGCTAGACTCTACTCAGAGCTATGAAGCTAAAGGACCAGAGGCATCACAAATGGTTTAAAGAAGGGACTGTTCCAGCTAGTTTTAAGGAGATCCGTGGACAATGAAAGTAGTTAAGCACAGGTTGTCCAGAGAGGCTAAAGCATCTCAATCCATGGAGACCTTTTAAATGTGATATGACACAGCCCTGAGCAGCTTGATGTAACTATCACATTAAACTTGTTTTTGAGACAGGCTACCTGAATTCCAGAGGCCTCTTCCAACCAAATTTTTTCTGTGGTCCTATTTAATCAATGGTAATACAGACTAGTACCCTAGATATGAAGGGTGAACAATGATTTTCTCCTGATGATCAGGATCAAAGGCAGCTGATCAGTGTAGGTAGGATACATCCAGAGATGAGACAAGGATACTCTCAAGAAATCTAATGTATGTGTAAGACTAGGTGTCAACAGATTTGAACTTACTTGCTCACAGTGCCTAGGAGACTAAAGTGAAGCCTCTCTGTGAGTCATGGATTATTGTCAGCTACACTTCTCTCCAAAACACCTAGAATCAGGCAAATTACCTTTTTCTCATTATTACTGTAAAAAGTAATAACAAACCCTTTTGAACACCAATCTTTTGCTGAGGTGCACTTTACTAATGACGACATAAGGCAGATGGAATTACATAATGGATCCGCAATAAATTCTGACAAAAGGTTACCTTTAAATAGACTAAGAAGTTTCTAGATGGATTTTTAGTTAAACTACTTCAACAAATAGATTTTTTGTTACAATTTCCTTCTTTCCTAATGCAGAAACCTGACTGTTACGTTATATACTACCTCTATGCACATATCCAACAGAAACGACTGTGAGCAAAGTGAGTACCTTTTTGATTGTAGTTCTAAAGTATAAACTGGATCACACGGTATAACACGCCTTTGATACTCTGAACTTCAACAAAATACTTAAATAGCTTATGTCTTCATTTCATAATGATTAATAAAAAATGCTGTGTTTAAAAGGTTGAAAGTGAGAAAGAGAATATTTTAAGTTTCAGTGCTTGGGGAATAAACAAGTAGTACAGTTCTGGTAATAATGAAGCAGGTCACCAAACCAAGACGCTATATGACAAAGAAGTCATGACCCCTAAAGTCATTAAATCTTATTTTTTGCTGTTTAAGATTGAGATGAGAAACCCAAGATGAAATTAACTAATGGGCTTTGAAAGTTTCTCTGGAGGCTTAATGAACTCAAGGAGAGGAAAGGACATTTAGAAATTGTTATAGCTCAATATTAAAGTTTTTATTTCATACACTTACTCTTTAACCAGAAAGCCCAATAAAGAGTCCCAATGCACAGTAAAGTTGTTATTCTATCATATTGATAACCTCAAACAGTACATCGTTTCAATGATAAACAGGGACTTTATGAGACTAGCCATTCTAGAGAGCATCCTCACAGAGAAAAGAGATGCCACAGAATATTTACATGAATTGCAAAGTAAAGGATTGTGATCGCATCCCAAACCTGCAGCTGAGTAATCCCCAATATCAAAGGACTCATTTAGCCTGTACCAAAGGTATAGATGGAGTTCAGACTGCTCCCCATGTCTAGGGTTAGGGCACAGGATGTGTGAAAATGTTGTTCTTAACGATTGCATTTTCATTTTTTTCAGCTTATGACCTTATTCCAAGTTCACACAAATACAATTAATATTAATCATCAGAATAGACAATCCCATGTCTGCCCTGAGCTTCCAGGGCACCACACAAGCATCAGACCTTATAAAACAGCCTACGGTAGATTCAGTATGCATTCAAAATTATTTTTCTTCTCCCTGAACATCTCCAGTTTTTGAGTTTTCCAGAAGTCTCTGAATGTAAAAGTTAGGGAAATCTAATCCAAGGTTAAAATTGGGTAGGCTTATTGCAGCACTGAATTTGAAGGATTTTGTTATGGTTGGAGCTTTTGTTCTTCAAAATCAATTTAATCCATACATTAAAAAATATTTTTGATTTCAGAGGATTTTGGATAACAAAAGGACAGCTTATTGCAATCACTGTAGCTGGTTTCTGATGACACCACACATTCTTGGAGGTAGCACTTAAATGATACACTTCCCATGAGTTGTTTGGTTCTCTCAGTTGTAGGAGGACTTACAGATGCAAGAGAAAATATCCTCTTTGCTGTATTTTTTGGTAAGACTGATGTTTTCTCCCTCCTTCTTTCATTCTTTCACCCTGATCATGATGGCAATTACTGTTCTTGCTTCTATTTATGGCAATAGCAATAGCTGCAGATTTTTTTCTTTCTTGATAACATTTGCTCTTGCCCCTGTTACGATAATAGTGTATTAGCTTTATCATTCTGCTCATCTGCTTTCACTCTAATTAAAACACTCACCTCCTTTGTTCTTTTACAACATCTCATGGTCGAGGTCCTGTATTTACTCTCTGCTGTTACACTTCCCTGTGTCTTCCAAAATCTTATCCTTTTTTTTTTTTTTTTTTCCTCCCCCCTCAGAAAAAGTATATTTTAAGAAAATTAAGAGAGTGAAAAAGAGGTGGGAGATTTTTCCATTCTTCACCTTGTTTTTTTATACGAAGGTCCTTTATGTAGAGCAGCAACTATGCTACTATTCTAAGTGGAAAATAAAAGAAACAGGTAGGAGCAAGCTCAGCCCTGTTTGTTTTTATTTAGGCTTGTAATTTCAGCTTTTGCTTCACAATATCAGGAAATAGTGTTAATATTTTAATGAAAATTGGAGGAGTACAACCTTTGCAAAAAGTTATTTCTTACAGTCCATCCAAAACTTTGGAGAAAAATTCCAAGAAACTTAAGTATTAGTTATTTATCTTTATTTCTTAACAGAGTAATTGTTTCTTATGTTTAATTGCAAGACGCAATAGAATTATGCAATTAACTAGTCATATATGACAACAAAATGGACCCATGATCAATTGGGATAAAGTAAGAAAGTTAAATTCACCTGTTTCTGGTTTTTCTTATTTATTTCCAGAAAAATAACTCTACAGGATTAGTAGAAGAGGTATAAGTTTTAAGAAAAGAATTGCCCAACAATAGTAATTTTAATTTAACACCTTTTTTAAAATATCTGTCATTATGCTCAGATATGTAAATTAACTGAGCACAATCTATAGGGTTACCATCCCTTACACATTTATTTAGCCTTTACAGTAATTTCATATAACAAAGAAAAATAAAAACAAATAACACACTAGAAAACCATTGCTTATAAAATAAGGATCTGTGCCATGGATATGTGTCAGAGTGCTCTATCCTTCCTGAAACATTTGTTTAAAAATATGACTTTTATATAAAATAGGTTTACAAGAGAAAATTTTGCTTATAATGTACTTTCCCCAGAAATGAAGTTAATTGAATCTCAGAAGTACCAAAACCACTAAATACAGGCAAGAAGAAACACTGAGGGCTTCTCAGCCTAAAAAATGACCTGACGTTTCAGTGAATACAGTTCACAAATGCCAGCATTTTAACTCACAACATTAAAAAAAAAAAAAAAAATTGTTTGACTAGCATCTTGCCTAAAGATTTTACAGCCACTAGTTACACTAAACCCTACAGAATTCTGTGAACTTTGTTGTTCTATTAAATAACAAGTATGGATAGATATGAGACAAGAGATATCTAAGCCAGAAACAGATAACAATGTTTAGATGATTTGGGTTTCCGTGTCTGAGTTCTGCATAGTTTTGATTCCCTGTTATCAAAATACTTATTTTACAGAAGAAAGTATCCACTGTATACATCATTTTAGTGTTTAAAAAAATACATAGTTTTAAACCAAGGAAAGTTACCAGTAAAGATTATAATTCCATTTGTATAGTTTATATTCCTCTGAGAATTATATTTTGCAGTAGAACCATATTACCCTAGGTTAAAAACCTAAATATCAACTATTTTTCTAGTATCCGAATCTCAGAAGGCATTGTTAAAAACTTGCCAAGGCATTCTCTATGAGTTATTTTCACCATCATAACTGGAATGGATCAGAATCTTTGTAAGGCAAAAAGCCCCTGGCTTATCTGAAAAATGTGAAGTTTATTTTTTCATCAGGTCTGAGAGAAAAATATTGTAAAGTGAGAAGTGTTGTAAACCCCAAAAGATAGATAAAAGTGATTGAAAGACATTTTTCTAAAAAAACCTTTCAATTCACATAAATCTGACTATTATTTTGCCTTTTGTTATTTTCAGTTTTGATGCAATTTTGTAATTTTGATTAGACTCATTTTGCATGCAGTGGTTTAGCAGTTCTACCTCCCACCTTACAGAAAGAAATTGGTCTCATTCCTGCACATATATGTTGAGAAAGTAATTATTACTGTGTTCATTAAGCAATTCTCTGAAAACTACTGTAAAGAAATACCTAAAGACAAGAAATAATATTTCCTTTTAGATAAATTGGGCACATATCTGTATCTTTGTAAGAGCAAAAGAGTGCCTTGCTGTGGAAAGACCAGAACAAAAGGGCTAGATTAATTGCTGAAACAAATATTTCACAAAATTTTAATATATATTAGCAATGTGGCAATAATAATCTAGTGATGAAGGCCAAAAATGTGAGAGCAGCTGCCCTTAGCTCTCATAATTCGTGACCTAATCAAATACATTCCTGCCCTCGACTGTATCCTTGAATCCCAGCTGAATGGTTCTTTCAGCTAGTTCGGTGCTTACACAGCTATTTCCAGCTGGTTACTCAATGATACATGAGGCTAGAGGAGGCACAGGAGGAAGAGTGGCTAAACATTTCAAATCTGACCTCATATATCATAAAAGTCTCTTTTCCAAGTGGAAAAAAAAAATCATTTGAGTGTATCTACTTTGGACAAGAATCCCAATTAAAATACAGAAACCATGATGTTCTGCAGACCTACAAGTATGCACCAAGCATTTGGTCAAGCACCTCTTCTCAGACCTCACTGGGATGCAAAGGGACTTACATAAAATTGTGACCATTTAGGGATATTTAAACCCAGACTATACCTGTGGCATTTATAATGACTGTAAAAGTCTACCAAATCTTCTCTAGAAAATAAGAACATCTGAGAGTATCATTGGCCTAACCTGAGAGGCTTTAGTCAAACAATGTCATGAGACTCATCCTGTTAATATTGCTATTTAAATCCTGTGAAAAATTACTACCAGACATACAACGTGATCCTCTCTTAAAGGTTAAGGATGATTTTGAATCTCAACTTTTATGGGTATTTTTTGTGCCAAGAGACAGAGAAGATTCCATATTAAATCATTCTCTTCTCTGTAATGGACAAGGACTACCTCTTGGTAAGTTCTTGATAAGGGGCTACTATGCAACAAAACTCTCTTATCACTAAATTATAAAGTGTCTACTCTGTGTCTACTACCTGAACATATTTTGTAGAAATATCTTCTCCATTCACAATATTTTAAGTATTAGATTTTGGAGTTTGCACTGGTACAGATTATCAACAGCTGGTAATCATTGCGAACTATCTTCAGTATATATCTTGAGTTTACTATTCAAAAGCCCAATGCAATCTAGACAGAGAAACGTATAAGGACAACACAAGTGACCTTAACCATCTGGGTATGTACTACATTACTTTGCAAAATTCCTTTGTAGAATACTCTTAGAAGTGTTTGTGGGGATGTGTGGACCGATTATTAGCAGCCTCTGCTCTGACACCTGAAAAAACTTTGTTTTGTATATATAATTAGCCTTCTTTCTGTTGCATGATAGTAGTTTGAAATGAGCTGCCTGTTCCAACATCTGGAAATTGAGAACATATAGATGATAGTTCGTAAATTAAGAATAACAAAAGTGTGGAATGGAACACCCAGGGTTTTTCAACCAACCACACAGATCAAGACAAAGATGAATCTCTCAACCAGTTATGCATGACCTCTGATATGCCACATTACAATTAACAAGGATGCATGTGAACTGAAAGATACTGAAAAAAGAGCTAATCAGGAACAACTGTACTAAATCAACCCCTAGCTCATTAAAAATTATAGTCCTTTGAGTATTCTCAATGTTTTAAAGTAAAAGAAGCTATGAGAAGATTCTTTTTTGGGGGAGACATCTGCGAGGATTTGAGAAACTTCACATGAGAGCACTGCTTATTTTCTGATTATTTGTAGAAGAAAAAAATCTTGGCATTTTAATCTTCCCTTTAAAAAGAAGAAATATTTTGTTCAAACATTTGACAAGTTCAGGAAAAAACAGGCTCCACATTTTTAGTAGTTTTTCTCTAATAATAAACTACAGCCAGTTTACAGGAGAGTGAAAATATTCACATGGCTGCTGAGGAGCAAATCTTTACCTCATTCCAAATGCTTCCTTCCTGGCAAACCTGACTTCCTAAATCTCACTACAACTGACCCTGTTGTTCTTCTCTAAATAATCAAACTTAATATGTTGCTACTTTTCCTGACAACTAAGATGGTTTTATGAATTCATTAAGTTGAAAAGAGCAGCTCTGGAAAACTGCTTTTAATTGAGATAATCTACTTTTATCCTGCATGACTATCATGTCCCTTTAAGAAGAGAAGACTTTTCAAATGTGAAGGTTACGCATTCATTTGCTGTTTTTGAGAAAATGTCGTAGGTTTGCTCTACAGGCTCACAGCAGGGAGACTGTTGACTGCCATTTGCTAGGTCTACAGACTGCCCATCAAGCAAGGGATGGAAGTAAAGGATGCCAAAGAGGGCAAGCCCAGCACACTATGTTCTGTATCTAGCTCCTTTCCAGTGCCTCAGTAGGAGCTGAGGTGAATGCCTTGCACAGGTTCCATCATCTCCTCTGACCATTGAGCCCAGTATGACTTCTGCATCCAGATTTGCATCTTGGATCACAGGAAGGAGTTTGACAGCTGATGCGACCATAGAACAAGGTCAAATCAGGCTACTTCCTGAAGACTTTTTCTAAAACTTTCCAGACGATGGGTAAAAGAATTATGTTAGGACAAGTGTTCATTGTATCTTCCTTAATTTTTGTGTGATATGAATCACCTGAAGCAGTCAGATGTGTTAGCAGACTACTGAGTACTTAACACTTAGTTAAATGGAGGTCACCTCTTTAAATCTCTGTGTACAAAATATGCCTTGTCAGACACGCCAATAATCCAAATCCCTTAACTGCAGTAAGCTTAGGTTTATTTTAAATACAAGAATGAAAAAAGAAATAAAATTATTTTTCCAGACCTTAACATTAAAGAGTAGCCAAATAATGAAATTTGTTTGAAGTTTGTGTGAATAACAATTACAGCACCAACTCGGAGTTTAATATTTTTTAAAGCCCATTTACATGGAAAATTAATTTATAACAAGCAGTTGAGTCCCACAGGATATAATAAATTATTGCTTTTCTTACAGTTTTGGATGTTTTCTCACCTTTCATTGCCTTCAATATATAACACTCATAACACAAAGCCTCTAATAAGTTACAGAATGTGTAATTCAATGAAAGAATATATTGTGCTGTGCCTTACAAGGATATCAAAGGAAAATATTTTTGTTTAAAATTTTTCATCCTGTTTTAGAAAAAAAATAAAGAATAGTCCTAAAAATTACTGGAAATGTCACCTCAAAGCACAAACTCCTTTTAGCCATCCAAAAAGATACTGAGATCAAAAGGTGAGTTGCATGCATTAAAGGGCAAATGTTGAGTCTGCAACTCTTGTTTAGTTTGACAAAGATGTATTCATGAGCATGAGATGAAAAGACCATTTTGCACATGATTACAATCAGTGGTGAGGAGTTCTCCTCATAAATAAGGACTTCCCCTCAGGCTGCATGGTAAACAGCTGGACCTGTACAAAAACAATTATTAAAGTCTTTCCAAGATTCTGGAATGCTACCTAGAATAAAATTTTCTGCAGACACTGCCTTTCACCCCTTGTCTTCTGTTTAATTAGCCCTATTGAAATATACACGTCATTAACATGACCAGAAAACAATGTTAGTGTGCTGTTTTGTGATATAAGGGCATATCATTCAGGAAATAAAATTTTCCTGTTCCCCTCTCAAACTGAATTCAATGAATTATTCTTGTTATACCATGAATTACAACTTGGAAAAAGAAAATAACATGTTCAGAAGAAGAGTTAATCCTTTTGGCAGAAGCAGCAACACAAGCATTGACCTTTCTCTAAATCCAAAAGGAGATTTAAAAGGGAAAAAAAAAAATGAGTGTATGGTTAATTTCGTTGTAAGAGCATATTTATGTGTGTTTTTTACTTTTATTTGTGCTTGAAAATGCTGATTTACAGACATTTATTAAACCAGGAGATGTTTATTTATGTATACACGGCAGCTGTAAGGAGTAGAGCAGGTCAAAGCCCCATTCTGCTAAGCACTATTTAAACTGATAGCAAATGACATTCCCCTCCCTGAAGTCATTAGAGTCTAAAATAAATGTTCATAGAATAACCTTCTAAATAAAATTTATGTGCAGCATAAAGCATTCTATTTTAAGAGAGACATATGGGAAGGAGAAGATTGCTAATAAGGTTATATCTACACACAAGGTTACAAGAAGAGATGTATTTTCCCTGCTCATGCTTTCAGATGGACATTAGCCAGCTCTGGCCTGGAGTCACCAGGCTCCATCAGCATAATACTGTTGAGGTGGCAAAATACTTTGTCTCCTAACAGGACCTGTTGGCCCTGAAGCTACTGGGTTTTTACTAGGCAAGGACAGGAGCAAGGCCATGCGGCTCATCAAAGAGAACTGAAACAGGAGCTATTCATGTAAGGGTAGATGATAGTAGAAGGATTATCTGAACACTTTAATAGAAACCTTGAACCTGTTGCTAACCTTGCAAATGAATGCCCAAAAGCTGTGTAACCCTGTCTTCTTGGTTTTCTTTGGTAGGAAGGCAATATTCCTCTGGATATCGAAATCTTTCCTCCTTTGTCTTAATTGAGTGATTTTGAACTGGGACCTGTCTATACCTTTACTTCATTATATTAAGAGTAGATGCACACAAAAGTGTTGTAAGTGTGATATATGTCAGAATAAACAAGCTTGGAACTGTGCAGCAATATCTTCTTCTTTTTTTTTTTTTTTTTTTCAAGGATGTGAGAATGAATCTGTTGGTTATTAAGGACAAGTTATAGCAACTTAGCTCTACATTACTGTTCACCTTCTACCAATTCTGATTAAGGAAGAGAGCAAAAAAAGAAGCCCCAAAAGCATAGGAAGTGTTCATCAGGAAGGAATTGCATTCACACCTGGTGAAAGTAGCCCATAAAGATCAATTACTACAATTACTTAGTACAAAGAAGTATGTTCCCAGGGGGTCAGTAGTGCAGTGTTATCAAACCATTATTATTGAGATGTATAGTGAACTGAAATTTAAGTTACACTGCGCTATTTTTCCTTGGTTAAAAACCTGTTTGCCTAAAATCAAAGCTAATTCTAGCCTTGCAATTTGCTGAATCTGCATCCTTCTTATATTAGGGAGCGGAAAAAAAAAAAGAAAAAAAAAAGAAAAAAAAAAAAGAGGGAAGGGCAGTGACAAAAGATGAAGGAATCATTCAGATGGAACCTGGTATATACAGATCCGACTCCACTCTCCTGAAAAGAGTCTATCACAGAAGAGAATGGAACTGCACACTGCTGTCTCCTCTGGAGCCACTAATTCAACATTAAACTCTTTCATCCAGATCATGGATCCAAATACTACCCAGCCTTGGAGGGAGGATTGAGCTCTGAGGAGCAGCTGGTGGCCACTTGCCAATCTGTTGGCCAAACCCCTCAGCCCTGCTCCACCCAGTGCTCCACTAGCCCACACTACCTCAGCTGGGCCACTGCTACAGAAGGGTGCTGTGAGGTGCAATAAAAAAGAATCACTAAATGCCAAAAAAAAGTGTCTTCTGCATCTCTCAATTCACAGGGTGCGTGACTTTATCCTGGGTAGATTGGTCAAACAGGACTTTCTCTTTGTGAACACATGTTGACTGTGCCTGAAGGCTGTGTTGTCCTTTAAAAGACTTTTGATGGCACCCAGTCTCCTGTCTACTCCATCATTTTTCCAGGTGTTGAGGTTAGACTTACAGGTCTATATGTTTCTGGGTCTTCCCTTATGTCCTTGTAAATTGGAATAATGTGGGACAGCATTCAGACAACAGGGAATACCCCAGATTCCTCAACCTTTGGTAGCTGATGGAGAGAATTCCACAAGATCTCCTAGCTCCTTCAGTTCTCTGGGCTGCACCTGATCAAGCCCCATGGACATGTGAGCCTTCCCCTGAAATAACAGGTCTCTGACAAGCTCAGTGTCGAAACAAATGGGAAGTCCTTGCTCCCACCCTCATGGTCCTTTGGCTCAGAGGACTGGCCAATCCATGATCTATCAGGATTATTAGAAACTGAGGAAAAAAAGCATTGTCTCTGTCTTTTGCCTAGACTTATTTAAATGGATGTGGAGCATCCTTGACTGAAAAGAAGAGAGGAAGCAGGAAAAGAAAGCAGATAAAGATAGATTGCTCACCTCTTTTCCAAGTTCTTCCTCTTCAACCCTTGTCTGAAATTCTTCTGGAAAACAGTAAACCTCATTATTGCTTTGTGGAGTATAATTATTTTTTCCTGTCGTTTTTTCACTTCCTATCTTCTTAACCATCCTCCTACTCTTGTGATCTGAGTTAGAGAAGCCTTTAGATGCTGTCAGCATTAACATCGAGTCAAAGTTGCTTTAGAGATATATTACATCTGACCAATAGTGACAGACTGTTACTTGCGACCTGAGTGTCCCTGTTCCCTTGAGCTGAAAGTAAAGAGGGGTCTGATAAGGATACTACAAGTTACATATCAAAAGCAAGGATTTTATCCCAATTTAGGAGCAGGCAGGCAGAGGGTTATTTCAATTAGGGCAGCAGTATACAAAGTTGAGCTCTTTGGCATAAACAAAAGATCAGCATTGCCTTTCTTTGTCAGTGATAACCACTCTCCTGGGAAGTCTTCTAAATTCCGTCTGAAATCTTGGGGAAATATCACCAGTGACTTTGGTGAAATTTGCATCAGACAGCTTAATTTGGATATATCTTTTTGCATACTAAAATATATCATTTTTAAGACATTGCCTCACCCCATACACCTCTAAATATTATGAGAATTATTGAAACAGAAAATCTGGGTTCACAAAGTGTATAAAAAGGGAGAAGCCCTAATGTGTTTTCACTGTTGTGTGGACCCACCACCGATACCCCTATCTCAGACATAGTTTGTGGGTGGAACAATACCTACATGTTTCTGCTGAGCAGATGCGCCTGTATCTAAATTCTATATTAATTCTGATTTTCGTCTGCTTAGACTTATCTAAGACAGGCTGTCTCCTTTCAAAATTTCAAAAATTTGGAGTCATACCTAGACAATAATTTATGTGCATGTTATCACTTAATTTGATCAAGTAGTCATACTTTTTCTCATACATAAAATTATCAGGGATCTATGGTAGCAATTTTAGCTATCAAATGAGGCCTTGCTGTCACAGAGTATATTCAAGACTAACAAGTACATACCCTCTTTCAAAATTGCATTGTGTCTTAAACTTTCATACAGTTACAAGTGCAAAGAGTTCAAAGAAGCTACAAAACCTTTTAGATGTTGCTAACTTCTTAGCAATCCAGTCACTTTTTTTAGTCATTACAGATTCAATTTAATTTTGCATCTTTCTGCCTGCCAGAAAACCCTACTTTTAGTCATAATGAATACTCAACCAGGTTAAAGCTATAACATAAAGAACATAACAATGCATAATTACTTAAAATGCCCACATCCAGCTGGAATAATTCACAGTGACAATATAAAATCAAACACTTCAATTAGACGGTTATGCAAAGTTTTGAATTCCAGCACTTCACAGCAAAAAAAATGACAAAGCTGCAAGACATCCTCAACACGGTAAAGATTTACCTAGCTGCTTCAAATTCATGGACTAAAGGGTAAAAAAAACACCAAAAAACAACAGAAAACCCCACCCAAACACCTGAATGCTGATTCCTCATAGTAACTACATATCTAGGCAAAGAAAAGACAAATCAACAACATAATAGCAGAATACAGAAAATAATGCAAGATTAATTTGCCTACATTTCTTCAAAATAGTGGAATACTGGGATATTCAAGATGACATGTCTAACTTAGTATAATTTGCTTCTTGTGAATGCAACCCTCAGGAAAATATCTACTTTGTTTTACATGAGCACTTTCAAATAAATGAACCCTGAAATATCTTTAGCAGAAGCTCTGTATTTTGGGATAATTTCATGCTTCACATAATAAAACATTTTACCACTTTTCTACTGCAGAGTGGAGAAACATATGGATTTCTGGCTTCAAGCAAGCAGTCTTTAGTATCCTTCACACAACATTTAGGTCCCCTGTGTAACAACATTCTTTTGTTGCCTTGCTAATCTGCCCTATTATCCAACTTTTGATGCTTTCAGCTGATCTGTGCAATATGTATGGAAACAGGGATTTTTGAGGACCGATAATTAGGTTAGATAGACTCGCTCCTTGCTGGTGGTACGTGTCACTTTTTTTTAATATAGTATTTTTAATTCTTTAAAAATAGTAATGATAGGAGACCTGCCCTTGACATCAAGCATAGAAAGACAGACTTGGGTTTACTGTGTCCATGAGAATAGATTCTGAAATCAAAGAATACCCATACACATTTATCTAATGTAATCCAGATTCTGTTCTATCTCCTCCTGTGGATCCAGGACTTGAGTCAGCCTAATTTTGATCTAATTTTTACAAGAACAGGAATGATACAAAAAGGTGAAAATTCTTGACATTGAGTTTGTGTTCTCACTACATAAATTAAGCACACAGGCAAATTTTTTACTCAAGCTAACACTGCAAGTTTGATTAAATGTCTTTTCTTTGAATGATTCTGGGTTGAGTATAAAGCAAAAATAAATTAAACACTTTTAAAGGGACTTAGTGGTATCTCAGTTTTCCTTTTATAAAGGGCTAAAATAATAACATTAAATTAAAAAATGCCCTCCATGTTTTGCAGGATTTATACCACTGAACCTTGATTGTCCATTTCCAAGGCAGATAAGCAGGCATCATTATCTAAAATATAGAACAGTTCTATGAAGATTTAAGAATAAACATGCATAGAACAAGCATAGAACAAAGTTAGGTAGCTAATGTTTTTCTCTGTGTTGTCCACTCTTTTGAGATGTAAAGTATTTCTAGCAAAACTCAGAGATACAGTCAGAAGAGAACACCATAGAGAAACAGCTGAGTTCCCACCACAACAGATTTTTCACTCCTGCTCACTATCAAATAGAATTGCAGCTACTTACCCATTTTGGATTCCATAAAAGAAAAATGAATATATGTCTGGAAGTCAAATGAAGGTGAGTATTTTAGGGGCCATGTCTGTGATGGAAGAGCTTTATTAACTTTTCAGCCATATATACATGCTATGAGAAAGTCATCTTCAGAAAAGATAACTTGTAATTTACATAAAATCCTGCCAATTTTCACACTGTGAACTTTAAATGTTTTCTGTTTCTCACTAGCTTACTTTTTTCCAGCTTGTTCTTGTTCTCTTTTTATACAGAAATCACAATAAAATCAATAGTCAATGACATTTCCAGTCTCACATTACAGAGAATATGTTTTTAGCCTACACAAACAAAAAGCCCTCAGCACATCAGGCACTGTAAATATATGAAAATAGTAAATATAGGCTGAATTCTTACATCTGTTGTAAGGACTTTTGGAAGCGCAATACCAAGCTATTGAGTTGCCAAAGTCTTCAAAGCTTTGCTCTGAGACTGCCAACCTGTCTTAGAAACTGAACAGTTCCAAGCTGTGCCACTCTCAGCATCTACTGTACATCTCTGGAAATGAGGACCAATGGCTGTCATTTGCCAGCTACTCCAACCTTTTAAATAGGCCCTTGAAGGATAAGACACTCAAGAAATAAATTTCTCTGACATAATGCAGCAAGCATCCTTATTTGTCTTGGTATATTTTCTCTGCTGTGTCCTCACATTCCACATGAACTCAAGCTGACTTGAAAACCAGGAGCTAAATCCCAGTTTTAAATATCTTGAATAGAATGGGCTTCCTTACTTCAGCTGTGATCTGACAATGATATAGAGCTCCAATTACAGAGATAGCAAACATGATTTTTAAAGTGATTTGACCTTAAATCTATGAGGTAACAAAATGTTCTTAAAAGCAATTTTTTAAACTCACTCTTCCCTTCAGTTGTGATTTTTCAGCACTAGGAAAAAATTAATTAGTATTTATGCAATTCTCTTTTACCAAGTATTTCAACACTCAAGAAACTTATATCATTAATGTATTAATCTTAATTATCAGGTAGATGAAGCAATTTTCCAGTGAGAATATAGAGCCTTGGTGCTATTTTCTGTTCTTTCTCTTTGAGTAAATTGCATGCTGTGCTCATAGGAGTATCTAGAGTTAATGCTGCAGGTTTCCCAAAATTGCACCTCCATTCTTTGTACAAATTCAGGGTTCATCTATCCCCTGACCTTTCCATTGACTGCAGCCTATGCACGTAGCATCAGCATGGCACATCCCTGCTGGAGTCAGTACAGAAACAGGACATTTCTCTCTGACAATGCAGCATTATGTTTTCATGACAAAAGGGAAAGTGAAGTGAACCTTACTGAGAAGTGGTCTATCTATAGCCCCTGAAGCCAGTGGGATCCATAAGACCTCGCTGCAAATCAGTCTTAGTCCAGAGGGGGTTTTTTGGTTTTTGGTTTTTTGTTTTGGTTTGTTTTGGTTTGTTTTGGTTTGTTTTGGTTTGTTTTGGTTTGTTTTGGTTTGTTTTGGTTTTGTTGGTTTTGTTTTTGGTTTGTTTTTGTTTTCATTTTTGTTTTTGTTTTTTGGTTTTTTTTGCTGTTAATGTCAAACAGAGTTTTCATGTTTTGTGTGCTAGCCAGGCAAAAAAATTCTGTTTTACTTGGTGTAATTAGTCCATGAAAAGTGACATTAAATAAAATACTACCAGTTTCTTTGCTTTTTCTTTGGTTTAAAATCTGTGGACTAGTAAGTTTATTTATTTTTCTTATTATCACTGAAAAAATGTCAGCTAAAAGTAAGAAAGTTAAAATTGCAAAACTTCCAAACTATTAAAAGCTGAGATTTCTTAAGTGTCATTGGGGGCACACTTGCAAAGTAACAGGATTGCATAAGTGAAAATTCAGCACTAGAAAACAACAACCACACATTTTTACATTCCAAAAGGATCTCTAGATTGACAAAAATGAGCATTTACATGAAAGCTAACTATGCATCACCTAGAAATAACAGGCCGTTATTGAGTTTCATACTGTATTTGCAAGATTGTGTTTCCTAACATCAATGAAAGATATTTATGTTGGTTTAGGTCTGCTTTCCTTCCATTTTGTCTTCCTGAGAATTCTCCTAGATACATTTCTCTGACTTTTTTTTCCCTTATTTAAAGTGTTGTTCCTGGAAGAATGTTTCGTATTTTTCTTGCTTCTTGTTATGAAATATTTCAAAAGTTTGGATACTTACAACTCTTTTTTTGAAAACTTAGTGCTGCTGATAGTCTCAGCAATCTTTTTCTTTTTTCTTATTGGGCATGCTGTCACTGGCCAGAGCAGTTATTTGACCCTTAGAAGAAAGAAAGATATCAACAGGACACCAAGACAGTTGAAAAAACCAAGAACAATTCTTTCCATTTAAGAGAAGGTTACATGAACATATATGTATATTAACAGAAAGAGAAATGCACTTGAAGTCTCTCAGAACGGTATCTGCCATCTTCACAAAACAATTTTAATGGAGCTTAAAAAAAGAACAAGAAAACTAGTGTGATATTTGCCATTTTTCACCTCCTCCCACAGAAAGATAGGAGGATTTGAAGCCTGTGTCAGCACTGCATCCCTAATTTCACCTACTCATGATGCAGTGGAGTCCAGTCATATTTCCTGAGTTTTTACAGAGTGACTTTCAGGGCACAACAGAAGTTCTAATAAAGTTCTCAAGGCATTATCATAAGGAGAATCTCCCTAACTGGAAATGTCACTGGGGAGTCCCTGCAGATGGCTTTTTTTTCCTGTAGCAGAGGTGGCTCTCCTGACCTTCCAGTGTAAATCCTGATAAGCACTGACCTATAAGCTGTTGATTGGTTTGGCTGAGTGCAATCATTAATCAGACCTGAAAACAGGGCCTAGTTCAGTGAGATTTAAATGAGATTCACCAAATTAAAGATAATTTTTTTTCCAACAATTCTACAAAAGGACTTAAAACCCATTACATTGATCATTCCTGAAGTGTTCTACAGAAAACTCTAAGCTATGTTACATCTGCTCATTACAACTGAAATTGCTTATAAAGCTAATACTTTGCATTTTGATAACTGGCTAATTGAAGAACTCCTTCATCCTTTAAGAACATAAATTATATCTTGATGATACATGCTTTGCCAAATAACACGTGTTTGGAGGACAGTTGTTTTACAGAAACACTCACCTAACTATTACATAAGAAATCTTGAAGTCTTGATGTACTCAATTGCTAATATTGTAAAAAAGGCCTTCTTCTGCTTGTCTGATAAATTGTTCATCAGCACGCAGTAATGATTTTAGTCAAAGCATAGACTGAGCCAGCTTGTTGACTGCTTTGACTCAGTATATCTAATCATATTATTTCTTTGGTTTCAGGTTACACAATTTGACACTAATTGTTCTGAAATTATTTCATTTTAATTGCTGGTAATTTCTGATTTAGTGTTCAATCAAACTGCATAAAAATAGGATAAGATTCTACATGCATGTCCTCTCTTACAAACCAATTCCTGCATGACAGGCTGAACAAAATATATTATCAAACCCCATCATTTTAATAACAAAAGGACATTCTGATAAACCTTAATTCTGTGTTTGTTGTAGTCCAACTAAATTAAGATTTCTCCCTGCAGGTATTGGGGAAGAGAAATCATAGTTCCCTCCTATCTTGTAATGAGGAAATATTTACATAACAAAGAAAAAGAGGTAATATCCCAAACACAGACAAGTTTTAATCTCAATCTCTGGAGTAGAAATTCTGAGTATTGGCTGTGTCTAATACTTTGTGTAGTGTGAATTCCTCATAGGATATCTATTTTGCCTACATTAGATTACTGTAACATCACATAATTTTTATTGCATATTATGTTTAAAATGTTTATATTTCCTTAAAATATATATTTAAGTTGGATGAAAATTTTAGGTATTTCCTCATCAGATTGTACCTTTTTATTGGAAGAAAACCATTCTACTGCCTGCTATTATTCAGATCTAGTATATTACAGAAGGAACAAAAAACTCCAAAACCAAGACAATTCATTGAAATAAACTTTTTTCAACCTTAATGGAATTAACACTTTGGCTCCTTTTCCACTTTCTGCAATCATCTCCATGTTTTTACATTGCATTATTTCAAATAAGTCGGCATTAATGATTTATTACATCAAGATGGGTTTATTGTAAAGTACATTTAATGAAAATTGATCAAACTTTGGGGTGGTTCTCATGTCATGCATGAAAGTCACATTTGTGTTTTAGAATAATCTGAAATACGAAATGAGAGCTTTAGCTAGTGTTTAGAGTAAACAAACATTAATCCAGCTATAAGTTCTTAGTATTGCAAAGATCATTGAAATTATTCAAATTTTATGGGGCAAGAAATCAAAAGAAACATTCTAGATGGAGTGCATATATGGCTTTTCATTTAGAAAGCAGAATGATATCCTTGTTACACACTCAGTTCTCATTTTCTTTTAAGAACAGTCTCCAGTTGTTCTACTGTAATTCATACCCATTTAGTTGGAACTGTTTTTTCTTAGCATAAAAGAAATTCGATCTTATTTCCTTTCTAAGATAGTCTTCCATATTCCAGTCACATTTCAGACACATGCACCTGAGACAGTGCAGAGAGGTCTCCTGGAAACAGCATGCAGAAAAACACCTACATTTCCTTTTCCAGAAGTTCAGGGCTTTTCTAGCCATTTTGCTCTTCTTCATACCACATAGTGGAGGCATATATGTGGGGTGTTCAGTGTATCTAAATGCAGAATTTTTTGGTGGGCTTTGGATGTAGTCTGCTCTCTGTGTCATGAAGGGGGAAAAATCAGAGTTTGGCATGTAAACAAGTTCAGTGTTGTTCTACGGCTATAAATCAATATACATTAACTGAAATGCCAGTGAAGTATTAGAAAGGGGAAATTTCCCCACTCAGAGCTAAGACAGAATGAAATTTAAATATTTGTCTCATTTAAATTTTTTTTAATTCCAAAAGGAATACATGCAGATCTGAAAGCAGAATTCACAGATTCATTTGTTCATTTTTTGTCCCTCAAAAGTTCCAAACCACACTTATCATGGTTGATTCTCTGTTTCCTTCAATTAAAAACTAATTTTCTCTCACTTTAGGGGCCAAGGGCATAAATCAAATATATTAATTCAACACCATGCATGAACAGATTCCTAACCTTCACTTGGAAAATGGCTCTCTGTTTAGAGGGAACTAAAGAAATGTCAAATTTTAATAAGCATGTGCTGATGCCTTTCAGAAAAGTGCAGGTGGAAGCTGCCTTACTAAAAAAAAAATGGAAGGATGAGTATTCAGAAGTCATATTTAATCAAAATTATGTAAGTATATGCTTTTACACACAGGAGATCTGGAAGATTGGACTTCAAAGTTCAAATTATTTCAATTTTAATAGAGGGAGCAGAAAATGACAGCACATTAAGGCATAAGAAGTAATGCATAAGAAAAGTTTTATAGGTTTTTTGTATACCTAATGAACACACATGTCAACCCAAACCATGTTAAACTCCTGCAACAGTTTCCAAAAAGTGAGGCTACAAGAATTCTACAATAAAAAAGTTGGAAGAATAGCTGGAAATTTAATATATATCTATATAGATATATCAATACTACAGTGCTTAATGATGTTACAGAATTTCTCTTTCCTTAAAATACTGATTTAAAAATATGACTTAATTAACAACAACAACAAAAATTAGTTTTTTAAAAATCACTTTTTTTCCTTAATTATAGCACATGCCATTGCAGAGCTGAATGAAATAATTATGTATATTCTTATGTTCCACTGAGGTACAGTATTTTGATGAGAATGTTCCCTTTGTCATTCTAAACTCAAACACTTTATGGGCATCTAATCAATTTTTAAGATTGTAGTCTTAAAGTTGGGAAGGAAAACTTTATTAAGACGCTTAACTCTATAATTTTTCACTTCCTTACCTATTAAGTAATGGAAAATAAAAAGTTCAGTCAGAGTAATTTGCACACCTCTCTTGTTGCATATACAAATTACTTTAATATTGTTTGGCCTGTGGTCTTATGGAAGTATTTGATGACTGATGTCAGATTCTGCTTTTCTGAACTAGTGAAAAAAATCCAGGAGAAGGACCACTACTGATGGGAGGCACTGATATATTCAAAATTAGTTTCAGATATTTTAAATTATATCCCCTCCTTTCAGTCAAATGATGCAACTGTTACTTAATCTGTAGTAATTTGATCTGTAGTTTTATAACACAACAGCTGCCATATCAGTCTAGAGGTATATATTATTGTGTCTTCCCTCCAGCTGCACTGTGAACAAATGACTTAGAAAGAATGAGAAGGGGGAAACCATGGTGTTCCTCTTTCTAACACTACTTGCTTCATACTTAACTGTATTTTGTACAGAGGCTGCCTGAGTTATTAGTACATATATTTGGTAACCATATGTTTTTCCCAAATCTTTAAATAAATTGCTCTTCCAAGAACATGTCCGGCCTGCCATTCCATTCCTTCATGCAAATTTTACAATAAAACAAACTTGACAGAGAGCACAGCTTGCCATTTGCCTGGTTAGGAGACAGATTCTTCTTGTTTTGAACTAGACTCCTACTAGTAGGTTCTGGAGGTGGTGAGAAAATCAATTTGCTTCCTACATGACATGATGATTTGTGGACCTGCCTTACAAAATTCTTCTAATCCCAGCTGGAGAGTACTAGTTTACTTAGCCAGACCTAGTACAGAGGTTGCTTGGTACCTTTGATCACACTTGTTGTCTCTTTCTTAAGTTTCTCCTTTTCTACAAGATTTTCTACTGTTTTTAAGACAGGAAGATCATAACTAAACAGATCATTGTAGAGAGAACTGACAAAATCTAGTCCTCTTTTCCATTTAATTATCTTCTAATGATTTTCAACTTTGTATTTGTTTTGATCTGAAAGTGGTTTGGATCATAAATTTGACTTTTCATGGAATACATGTTTTGAAAATCACCCCTACAGTAAAGTCTTAGATTTGTTTTGAACATTCCAATATTCTATATTAAACAGCATGTTGTAAGACTATCACAATATTTGTGCACCTCTCTATCATGTCTTTACTAATCCCACTCAGGTGGAGAACAAAAGCATACAGACAGCAGGTGAGACTCACAACACTTGCAATGATGAGCATGATGAATGTCAGATCTCTATGCTGCTAAGTATCTTGGATTAGGCATTGTCTTTCTTAGCCTGTCTATAACCTCATAAGGCTTAACAAGGTGTAGAAGTGAAATGCTTGTACACTTTCTAGATTTTCATAATCATAGAATATCAAGTTGGAAGGTGACCTCAAGGACCATGTGGCCCAGCCTTCCTTGGCAGAAGCCCAGTTTAGACATGATGATCCAGCACCCAGTTCAGTCAAATCTTACAAGTGTCCAACTTTAAGGAATCCATCACTTCCCTCTGATCATTCCAGTGAATGATTGTTTTCATTGGAAAAAAATTTCCTCTTGTGTCCAAATGAGATCTCCCCAGAAGTGACTTGAACCCATTACCTCTCACCTTTTCCATGTGACTCCCGTAAAAAGGGAGTCTCTATCATCTTTCTGTCAGCTCTTCAAATACTGGAGCACAGTGATTTGTTCTCCCTTAAGATTTTCCCAACACAGAAAGCCCCAGTTTTTCAAGCCTTTTCCCATATGGCAGGCCTCCTTGTCCTTTGGTCACCTTTGTGGCCCTTCTGCCGACCCTCACCAGCCAGTCCACTTTTTCTGTGACTGGCAGGGGCCTAAACTGAGGACTGTTCCAGGTGTAGCCTGACAAATGCTGAGGAGGGTGAGACAATGACTCCTCTATCTCTGCTGGTGGTACCCTTGTTGATGCAGCCTGGCATCACGCTGGCTTTCTCTGCCGCAGCAGGACTGTTCACCGAGCTTGTCCAAGGACATCCAGGTTCTCTTCCCACAGAGCTGCTCCCCAAACAAGTAGATGCCAGACTATGTTTATGTTTTCCCAGGCACATTACTTTGCGCTTGTCCTTGTTGAACCTCCTAAGGTTCTTGTTACTCTTCCAGCCTATCCCATTACTCTGAAGGATGTGGAATGCCCACATACCCACTCAGTTTGGAATCATTAGTAAACTTTATTACTGTACACTTGATACCATACTCCAGATCACTTTTTGAAGATACTAAACAGCTTTGCATCCAATGTCTATCCCTGGGGGACAACATTTTTGTGACAGGCAATTTTTAAAGGAGCTTTATATCACCACATACCAGGTGCAACCAGGCAGTCAGCTCCCCACCCACCTCACTGACCACTTGTCTAGGCTGTAACGTAACAGTTTTTCTAGGGGTGGCTCTGAGAAACTGTACTGAAAGCCTTGGAGGAAACCATGTGAACAATGTCCACCTCTTGCCCCACACTAACAAAGCAGTAGTTACTTCATCATAGATGGAGATCAGGTTGTCAGGCATGGTCTGCCCTTGGTGAATCCATGCTAACCTTCCGAGAAATGTACTTCTACTCACTTGTACTACTTACAAGGAGAAATTGTTCCATAATTTTTTCAGGGAAAGAAGTAAGACTGATGGAGTTAAAATTGCTGGATTTAAGCTCTTCCTGCAAATAGAGGTGTCTTTAGCACTGAGAAACCACAGGTTTATGGCTGTCTCCTGATCTCCACAACTTCTCAAAGATTATGGAGTGTAGTTTCACAGTAATGTCAACCAGCTGTCTTAACATCCTTGGGTGGATATTGCCAGGGCCCATCGATTTGTAGTGGTCATGTTTCTGTAACAGCTCAAATATCAACTCTTTCTTCTCTACTGGTAGGTCTCTGTTTGTACTGACCTAGAATATTCTTCCCAATGTCTGAGACCTTATGGTGTCGGCAAACACAGAGGTGAAGGAAGTATTCAGAATCTCACACTTTTCAGCATTGTTGGTGACTAATTCACATCTCCTGTTTAACAGTAGGCCAATATTTTTCTTCTGTTTCTGTTTGTTCTCTGAGCACCTGAAGAACTCTTTTGTGGGGGGGAGGAGGAGGAGGAGGAGGAGGAGGAGGAGGAGGAGGAGGAGGAGGAGGAGGAGGAGGAGGAGGAGGAGGAGGAGTAGGAGGAGAAGAAGGAGGAGAAGAAGGAGAAGAAGGAGGAGAAGGAGAAAAAGGAGAAAAAGGAGAAGGAGAAGGAGAAGAAGGAGAAGAAGGAGAAGAAGGAGAAAAAGGAGAAGAAGGAGAAGAAGGAGAAGAAGGAGAAGAAGGAGAAGAAGGAGAAGAAGGAGAAGAAGGCACACTTGTAATTGCAGCCAGAGAAAATCGGGGCTAGAATATGTGAGAGGAACAACTTCAGAAATGCCAAGGTCAGTGGAAAGGAGGGGAGGGAGGTGCTCTAGGTACAAGAGCTGAGATTTTTCTGCAGTGCCCGTAGCGCAGACCATAGTGAAACAGCTGTGTTGCTGCAGCCCTTGGAGGATCACAGGGACACAGAGATCCACCTGCAGCCCATGGAGGAACCCTATACTGGAGCAGGGGGACGCCTGAAGGGAGTCTGTGACTCCATGGGAGACCTGTGGAGAGAGGAGCCCACAATGGAGCACCCTATCCTTGAAGAACTGCACCCTGTGGAAGAGTGACCCATGTTGCAGAAGTTTGACAAGGACTGTGAGATGGACTCATGTTGGAGAAGTTCATGGAGAACCTCATGGAGTGTCCCATGGGAGGAACTCCAAGATGAGCAGGGGAAGAAAGGCTCTTCCCCTTCAGCAGCCAGAGAAGCCACAGGTGATGAAATTACCATGATTCCCATTTGCTGTCTCCCGGCGCTGCTGGGGTAGGAGGTATAGCTGGAAGCGAGGGAGGGGTGGAGAAACCATGTTTTTAAGATCTTATTTTGCTTCTCAATGTCCTTCTCTGATTTTGTTTGCAATAAATTCAATTAATATTCCTAATTCTAGCCTGTTTAGCCTGTGACAGTGTTTGGTGAGTGGTCTCTCCCAACCCTTATCTCAACTCATGAACCTTTTGTTATATTTTCTCTTCCCTGTCCAGGCTGTAAGAGGGAGTGAGAGATGATGACCTGGGTGGGGGGCACCTGGTGTCTAGGCAGGATCAACCCGTTACAATAATCAAGGTTTTCTTTAACTTAAAGAGCTACTCCTACGCCAATTCCTCCTTGCTTATCTTTACAAAACAACTTACAGCCATCCACTGATGTCCCAACAGGTTTCAGTTATTTCTACAATACAACTCTCCCACTGTGTCTGATGTTCCAGCTGTTCCTGTTTCTTCTGTAGCCTGAGAGTTTCACTATGCATACACTTGAGGTGGTTGGTCTTCTGATTCTCATCCTGGGAGGCAGGTAAATAGCATTTCTTTGCAGCTCTTTTTGGCCTGGTCTATTCCCCAGCATATTGCAATATCATCAGTGTTTCCACCCTGGATCCTGTACCGAAGCCCTTCAGTTTAAAGTCTACCTCACCAGGTTGGTCAGTGTGTTGCTAAAGATTCCTTTGCACCTTCTAGACAGGTGGACACCATCCCTCCCTATAATCATAGAATCATAGAATATCCCATTGTCATAAAGGCCAAAACCCCACAAAATCACCAGCCACAAAGCCAGAAGTTGGTTTGCATTATATGTCTGCTTCCAGCTACACCCTCTCCTGTAACTCATAAAAAAGAAAAAAAGGTAGCTTGGACGCCAACACTCCTCACTTGCACTACCTGCAGAAGTTGTGCTACCATCCCAGAAGTATCTCAGACCTTAGCTCCCAAAAGGCAGAATACCTTGTTTGACTGCCTGTCAGCCCAGCAGATGTGGGTGCCTTGGTGACCCTTATGAGAGTCACCCATGAGTACTCCTCCTTTCTTTTTGCAGTTTTCATTCTGTGTTGCTGTACTGTTTCTACTGGAAGATCTTGCTTGTAGGTGTGTACAGCTGATAAAGTGGCAAATTTATTTTTGGTTGTAATGCTGGAGGGTTAAGAATGATGCAGAGTCCTGATTTTGTGGTTATTTTTTTCTAATAGCTTCATGGAACTATGCAAATTATAGGCTGCTTTGCCAACTCCTCTCAAAATACATAAGTAATCCCAGAAAAGTTGAGGAGGCCTGGAAAAGATAATCATATTGTAAATATCTATACCAAGTATTTCAGAATTGATAACAGCATTTACTCATCATGTAACAAATTGGAGATTTTCTCCATCCAGCATCCCAGACTGCCTTCACTTCCACCCTTAGCCCCGAAGTCAAATTAAAGAGATGTGATAGACTCAATATCCTTCAGAGATTTCACATGAGCAAATCTCACAAATATATTGTTGGCACAATATTAGCCTCGCCTCATACAGATTGCTTATCACAGTACCTTGACACCTCATGTCAGAAGCTAGAAACTGATGAAACATGGAGATACAGCCAGGTTTTGAGGGTTTACAGGAACTCTCTTTTCTGAAGACATGAACTTTAATGAAACCTCTTCCAACTCTATAACTTTCAGGGTCACAATCATTGTCAGAAAATGTGGTTTTAAGTTCTAGGTAAATTAATAACTTTATTCTTTCTAAATAAGAAGAGATCTCACACTTCTCATAAATGCAACGCATGCAATTGTCTCAGAGTGTTCCACAGAATATTTAGCAAAAGGTGTGCACTCTCTGTTTATTTGTTTTTCTCTGCTGGATCCTCTTGTGCCTTGTGGGGACAAAGAACAGTCCAGAAGGGGATTTTCTCTCTGCAAATTCAAGCAGGGACTTCCTCTGTTGAGCAGAGAAAGGGGCATGGCTTTCAGAATGGTGTGAATTTAAAGCTGTTTATTTCCACTCAGCAGATGCTGTGCTAAGATATCCCTGATGTATTGCCAAAGAGGCACACTTCTAGGTTTTAACCTTTCCCATACCAGTTGTTCTTGGCTTTAATGGTTGTTGATTCCAGCAGACATTGTGGAGGCCAGCCCTCTAAGGCTTCCCACTAAATCAACCCCAATCTTTCTCTCAGTCTATCAAAATACACTTCAATGGTTTACCTGGAGCATGTCTTTTCTGCTCTAGTTATGAGCTTTCTAGGACAAGGACCATCCTTCTGTTCATGCTGTATGGCACTCTGCACAGAGGGCTTCAAGTTCAGTTGCTGAGGCAAAATGCAAGTTAAACACATACAGGACTCACTGAGGCACATATCTACCAAGTGGTGCTTTAAAACACATTTTCTCATCATTTCTTACTTATATTGATATTTCTGAGATACATATTCAAAATGTGCTTTCAGTTAGCTGCAAGTTTGTTTTAGAGCATAGCATAGTAGTCTTTTTCCCTGGTACCCATGTGGTTACTCACTTTAACAGCTATTTTTATTTCATAATAATACTACTTTAAGATAAACTCTGTTTCAGAGATTTCATGCCTTATTTCTTTTTCAAGCTTCTAATGTTAAAGAGTAACTGACATTGCTAGAGCTTCCAACATGAAGCTTTTATTTGAAGTGATGTAGCAAAAACCACTAATCTACATTTAATCACCTATTGTTTTTGCAAGTAATCATAATTTATTTCATCCTGATTTCAAATAGAGGTGTTACCACATGGAATTCTATGACTACATGTCCAATTAATAACATTCCTAAGCCCTAAAATGCAGAATTTCACTATTCACTACTTAAAACTCTAAAGTGTTTCAGTCTCTCTCTAGAGCTATAGAAGAGATAATTTAATCATCCCTCATGTAAATTACATTAATTATCATAGATAACATTTCTTCATTATTACATCTTAAGGAATGATTCAATTATTAATATAAACTTATATTTTGGATTGGTTAGGAGATCAACCAACAAAGAATTTTTTTTTATTAAGAGGTGGTGGTTTCTGACTCAGATTCCTTCTATTTTATATAATTTTTAATTCCCTTGTAGCACTTTCTTATGCAACTTTTCTATTCCTAATCTACTGAGCTGTCATTTATGATTATTTTTAAATTAATTTTATTACATGCATCTCATACCCTTGATAGAAGAGCAGTACAGTATTTCACAGAATCTCATTGACAGTTTGTACTCAGATCTGTCTCCTCCAAATTGAGTCTTCCTCTCTTTACATGGGAAGACAAAATTTAAAAAGGTTCACTGTTAACTGGATTTTAATGCATATTTAAGCTTTTAATGTTTTATCTTCTTACTTAAAAATTCAAGCTCTTAGCTGAGTAAGCAAGTGCCCAAATTTCGTATTCTTAACATATATGGTAAAACAGCTCAAGTCACACAAGCAATGAAGCAAAATGAGTTGAAAAGATGGAGATAAAAAATTGATCCGCAACACTTTGGTCTTGCAGATCACATTTGGGCAGTAGCAACTCAAGGGCCTGAAAATCAAGGGCATAAAACCTGATCTGCCTCGTGAGAGCTGAGGCAGCAGTTCACACCAGATAGAGTTCCTCTACCTCTGAGGGAGCCTTCAGAAGCCAAGATCATTGAATTTGCTGCTCTTGGGATCCAACAGGATCACATTATCCCATCTGCAGAGAAGATATCTATTCATTTCCGATCAAAGAATCATTTTCCAATCCTTAAAAAAATTCACCTTTTAAAAAATTATCATGGACATTTATGCTTCTTATATTTTAAATACTTTTTCCAGGCTAAATAATACAGAATGCTAATAAGATAGGAAATACTCTGAATGGAGAAAAAAAAGCCTCTGAAAGTATTTGCCTTTGCATATGGGACTTTTTGATTAAAAGAAGCCAAGTACACACCACCTCAGGTAATTTCAGTTTTAAAAGCCAGAATCCACAAGTCAGTGATTTCCTTAATGGAAGAGTTTTAACATTTCTTTTGGGAATATCAGGCACTTGAGCACTATTGAAGCAGAATGCCACTTACAGTTTAAGAAAAATTACTGTCAAGTGAATAATGGCTGCTCAAGGCACATGCTATCTATTTCTGCAATTAGTAGAGAAATCCTGTTGTAAGACTCATTTAAAACACGAGTTTTACTGCCAGAGGAAATAAGCAATGTGTGCTGCATTTGGCAGCACCGCTGTGCTGTAGTTAAAGGCCTGTCAGGCTTACTGTTACAAGGTTTTATTTTGAGAATTGTATGACTATGAGATGTAAATTTTCTCCAAACAAAGTCTGCATTCAAGATCTCCCCTGAGAAGGAGTTTCTTCTTACAGAAAATTAGTCAGTCAAAAGGGATGTTTTTCTTTTTTCAATATTGTAAAGGGTGATTTTTCTTTTTTAATGTTAAAAATATTAAAATCTTAAACCTAAATTGCAATATATTAAGCAGATATTCACATTCTTCATGAAGCAGTGGATATGAGATTTGCCAAACTCTGCTTCTCCCAGAGCTGAGTCTTGCACACCCATTGTACTGTTTCCCACCAGGTGACATGCTATATAAATTAAGAATCTGATGACAAGTCTTTCCACAGAGAAATCTGAAAAAAGGCTTAATGAATATAGCTGTATTCTGCACTCGAGTGAGGTCACTGAAAACAGACTAGTTTCAGAACTATCTCCTTTCTGAAGGAGTGGTAAAAAGACTCTCTCTCTTTATATGTAAAAACTCTGATTCCCAGGGAACCTGCTCTAGCATGATAGTCTTAACATAGAAATAGTAATTGTAAGCATGTATTTTTCCATGTATATTTCCATCCTGGCGATTTCAACATTCATTGTGCTATACATAATTGATCAGGTTTGAAAACCTTCAGTCTGTTACCTGCTTATGAAAAAATCCAGAAAATTTTGCATAAATGGACCTCACAACAGAATTAGACTGGGAGAAGAAAGGAGTGTTTATACAGGGACACAATAAAAAATACAGCTCCTAATCCAGTATCCCACATCTATATGTAATGCTGTGTTAAGGTTTCTGAATCCTCATATGAGTTACACCATTCACTTCCTCCTTTGTGCTGCTCAGATCCAGGCCCATAGGACAATTGTCATTGTTTTTCCACCACACTCCTCATCTGCATGACATAAAGGGAAGAGAGTCAGGACATGCTCCCGTCACATCAAGTCATAGCCATGAAGAGATCTACTGGTCCAGAAGTTCAACCTGAAATAGTTTCCTCTGAAAAGAAAATTCGGAAGATCTTGCTATATTCTGTGTATATTTATTTAGATAATTTGTGAGAAAAAGAGGTCTTTGTAGCTTTTACCATAAGCCTGGATGCAGATGTTAGCTTTGCAAACACATCATTTTGCACTTTTAATTATATTTACTATCTGTCTAAAACATAGCTGGCAAGTAATACCAAACATAATACCAAACACCTTGCACTGTCAAGAAACACTGTGCAAAGTGCAATGCTTCCTATGTGACAGTCCTGATGGAAAGAAAAAAATGCATGTACTAGGTACAAGTAGAATAAATAAACCCTAATAATGTACAGAGAACAAAAAAAGTTATGGTAGGTAAAGATTTCCTGCTGTCTGAGACAGGAGATTTCCTCTGGAGCAGATTTTCTCCACACCGAATTTTTGTGTAATTTGGCTGACTCTTTTCTTCAGAGCCTGCACTCAGAAAATTACATGTACTTCAGGTTTCTTACTGTGGTTATTGATTTGGTGCTAAATGGGACACATTGTGCAAGCAGATTGGTGAGAAGGAACGTTTTTCTGGGATGTAAACTGTGGCCTGGGCATAGAAGAGCGTGCAGTTCATGGTTGCGCAACATCCTTTTAGACATTAATGAGATGTGATGTGACTTTCCCTGGGAGAAAGTCTCACACAATACAATGTTCCCATCTTATTAACTGGCATTATGTAGTCTTAGATTTTCATACAATGATGTTCACTGGTCTGGCATCTGCAAACATTGTCTCAGCTTCTATACAAGTCAGATATACGTCTAGAAGAAAATCTTAAACAGTACATGTTTCTCTCTTCAAACTGTATTTCTAGCATCACAGATTGCAAGTTTTGTTTTTAAGGTTATTACATCATATTTGACACAAACAGTTAAAATCAGTAGCAAAAATTTTTGTTATAATCCAAGACTTTATTCTAGTGAAATTCTTTCTTTGTCCCATAAAAAAAGAAAGATGCTTGCTGTTATCATATTAGTTTCCCTTAGAAACTCATGCTTGGACGGTCAAAAATAATCTTAAAATTAAAATATTTTGTCATTTATTCTATGAATTTCAAACTTGTATCATATCTTTGATAGTTGAATTTGGAATGTTCTCATGGTGAAGAAGGAGATGATTTATCAGAAGGACAATTCAGCCCTAGGGCAGCCATGACAGTAAGTGTAAATCTAAGTGTTCTAACACACTTAAAAATTAATCTAGTGGAGATGTGGGAAGAGAAAAAGGGCATCAAAACAAAAATAAATGTCTAAACCACTCCATTTCTGCAAGTATGAGGAGACCCAAACAGTCTTTTCTTTCATAGTGAATGCCCTATTTCCAGCCTTGTTTATATAGCCCTTATGAGAGGAGACATTTAATAAATTGATTACAAAGTAAATCTGAAGTAGTTTTGTTCCTTCCTCATATCCCTGGATAGAAATCTTTGGTGTTTTGACTGTGTGCCAGTGAAGTGAAGGGTGTCCAAGACAAACATGCATTTTCCAATATACCCTAAATATAGCCCTAAGGCTTACACCCCCTTTTTTTCATTGGTTCCTGATATATCTGGTAAAAGGTTGTAAATTGAAATAATAACTGCTAGGCTCTGCAGAAAAAAAATGCACATAAATGACAGATTCTCAGTCCATTAAAACCCTAAGACCATGCTTATTTCTCTAGGCTCCATCCTTTCACTGCTGCATTTGCTCTGGCATCCAGGAGCAAGTGTAGTTTTGCTTCTGGAGGTGTCCTGTGGAGACCATCTCCAGAGGACAGAGACCTCATAGGAATCCTTTGTCCCGAATCAAATGCTGCTGGCAATATGTGTATCAGCACAGAAGAAGGCTCTGTACACAAATATTCGTGCTTCCTCTGTGCATGTCAAAGCATTACAGCTTTGACATGAAAGCAAGGTCTGCGAGTATTTTTGACAGGAAGATTGACAGCTCTCTACTGGTCATGGCTGATTTGTGGAAATTTCTGGACTGTGTATAGTTGCAGAAGCCACTTTAACCTTGGGCGAGTGTTGTGAGTCAATAACTGTGGATGTCTGTTGCTGCAATTTTGTTTTCCTATTTTGTATTTCTTCCTTACACGATTATTTTTTTTAACACCTCCTTTCCCAGTTGATATATGTTGACAGGTTTAGCTTCATAGTCAGTCAAAAGAATAAATTGTTAGATTGACTATGCACTTGTTTCAAAGACACTCATATTTTTTTATCATTGAAGAAACAAAAATCCACTGTTGTATCTGAGATATTAGTCAACAATATGACTCTGAGCCTGGCTTTTTATTTGCATTAGGGTCACAGGCTTATCAGAAAAATTAGGTTACTGAAGTGTGAGTTTGAAGACATATGAAAGTGACACCTGTTTGTGTTACAACCCTCCCAGGCTTCCCATTCTCTTGCTTTGTGAAGCCTTTCCAGTCCAACAACTTCTAAGAGCATTTTAAAATGTATTCTTCCTAGACAAGTGCTTCTGTTTACAGTAGAGCTTTCAAAAACTGACAGGTATGCCTCGGTGCACTAATTTATTTATCCTATTCACATGCAAAGCTGCACACAGCTTCTTAGTGCTGTCTCAGGTTGAGAACTGAAAGCACACTATAGCCAGTTAGATACTGAATTTTGACATGGAGCTATCCATGTCAACTCAGCTTACAGATCAGGGTCTCCAAGGGAATAGGGCCTGTGATTTGTAGACAGCTTTTCCAAAAGCACATTTCCAATAAACCCTGTTTCTTGCAAAATGAAGTTTTAAAATACACCCTGAAACACTAGTTTTGATGAAAAAGCACTTTTATACACTTGCTTGAAGTGTATGAGCTGTTCAAAGGTAATTTTATAATGCCTTTGTAAAATTAGCCAAGACAATAGCTGTTCTTAGGAAAAGTTATATATATAGAATTTAAAATACTTATTTTTATTAATATCACCACAAATAGGATATCAATCTTTCCATTAAAAACAGAATGCAGAGTGTGTGTTTTTCTATCTTTAAAACCACAAGATGCAATTATGTTCTCTCAGGGTCCTATATGTAACTAGTTTACCTTTTGTGGTAAACTTATCCTGCCATTTGTTGTCTCCACTTTCAATTATATGTTCACAGCATCGCATGATATTTATTCTGGCAGACTCTGAGTTAATGCTAAAATTCTCAAAAAATCTTAATAATCCTGACTGACACATAGATATGTAAATTTCAGATGATATTGACCAGGTTTTAAGACTCAGAGTCCAGATATTTCAGTCTTCTCCTGAAAAAACAAATTCCAGATAATCACTAATATATCTCCTCAGGAAGGCTGCAAACAAAACATAAATCTCAATACATTGTTTTGAATTTTTTCTCTGCCTTATTGTTGTCTGAAATAGTTTTTGCACACACTTCCTCTTTAGACAATAATGTTAGGAGAAGCTTAAAAACTCTGCAGAAAGTTAGTAACACCCCCTGCCAAGACCTAAAGCAATGCTCATGGAAAGGAAAACCATTTATTTTATCCTCATTTCTTTCCCCACCCCATTTCACCCAGTAAAAGCAGGTGAAATGAAAAAGGAGACAGTGAGAGCAAGACACCCAGTGCAGTGAACAAAGAAAAGTTAGCAGAAAAACATCTGAAGGAAGAGCTGATTAAAAAAAAATAACATACCTTTCCTGAAATACACCTGTCCAATTATTTCTAGTGCTTCCTATTATCTAATGTGTTCAGGGAAGTACATTCTTTTCTGTTTAATACTGTAGGTATGGGTTTGTGCCGTGACCAGTGTAACAATGGGCATATTGTTATCTTCTTGTACTGATCATGGTTTCAGATGTGCCATATCTAGTGTACTAGGAATCCATCTTCAAGTGAATCTGGAGCTGTAGTATGTCTTTGCAAGCAAAATGATGGTGTGCCATGTAAACCGGAGAATGAGAAAGGTTTACAGTGGTGAGGTAATAGTGTGTAAGGAAGGTTTATAGTGTGGTGAGGTAATGTGCTGTAATAACTTAATCTGTTGAAGTAAAAATTCATCTGATTCTTATGTACAATTGGTGAGCAGTCAAAACAAACCCTGCTAAACCTATTTCCTTTTACCACTCACTACCTCTATCAACTGCAAGTCTAGAAAATAATTGTAGAATTTAATATCAACATGAAATGTTTTGTTCAACACAGAACAAAATAGAATGAACTTAATTTATGAGTAAGACAGAAAAGACCGCTTACTACTGTAATTTTTAACTTTTAGTTTCACATGGACTTGTCGCAAGTCAGATTGAAGTTAATTCAGTGATATTTTTGTTGTTGTTGAAGCACTTTCTCCCAAGTTCTGTTACCCTCTTAATTTTTGTTTTGTTTTTTGGCTAACAGCATATTTGTTTAGGAGGTAAAAAATGTTTACTTCAACTGTAAAACCAGAGCTTGGGAGAGCAAATGTGGGAAGTTTTCTGCCCATTATTTCCAAGCAAGCTGGACAGGCAACTTCAGGGTGTACAAAACATCTACTCTGCTGTTTTGCTTTTCCCGGTTGTGTCTGCCTGCTGTACCGCAGGACAACCAGCTGTAGTGGATTATGTAACCTAGAAATGTGCATTCTATTTCATCTGTTGAAAGCTGGTTTTGGGAGATGTTTTGTCCTCCTCTTGCTCCTCCAGGGGGGAAGGAGGAGGATAAAGGAGGAGGATACCTCCTGATAATGGTCCAGCCATTAAATCCAGGTGGGGCAGTGTTTCTTATCTCTTTCATCACCCCTCCATCCTCCAGGGGGACATCTTCTGATAATGGGCCATTAGGGCCCACCAATGACATGACACATTCCATCACCCCATTGCGAGATGCTCAACCCAGTGGGGGAGGAGCCAGCTGTTCCCATAAGAACTGGGACTGAAGGACACAAGGTATCCTGTTTCTCCATTGGATTCCCAGAGGAAAACTGGACCCATCTTGCCACCACTGGATTTTCCACAGGACCATCTCTACTCCACAGAACCACATCTGTTACCAGGAGGATTTATTTGGACTGCTTCTGACACCCTGACCAACAGGGTGCCAGGTTGTATTCCTGACTCTGTCAGGGTTTTTTCCAGGATCTTTGTTTGCTTTTTTTTTTTTTTTTTTTTTTTGGTGTGTGTTGTTGTTGTTTGTGGGGTTTTTGTTTGTTTTTGTTTTTGTTTGTTTGTTCTTTTGTTTTGTTTTGGTACTACTACATTTGTATTTTCCTTTTTATTTTTAAAATTCCTAGTAAAGAACTGTTACTCCTATTTCCCGTATCTTTGTCTGAGAGCTCCTAATTGCAAAATTATAATAATTTAGAGGGAAGGGGGTTTACATTCTCCATTCCAAGGGAAGTTCTAGTTTTCCCTGGCAGACAACTGTCTTTCAAAACAAAGACACCAGCCAAACTCAGTTCAGCAGTAAGGTAGGCAAGATAAATCCCCACTCAGTGTATACTGTCCACTGAACTTACTTACAACTGCTGCAACCCGTAACATCTGCATTCTTTCTTAGCAGGCACTGGAAATGGAGAACATAGAGCACAGGGTATCTCTGGTCCTGTTTTTCCAAAAGCTGATCACACCTTCAGTGCAGTAGTTTATCTTATCAGACACAGAAAGTTTGTTCACAAACTCTGCTCTGGTTCAGCAGCTTCCTGCTGCAGTAAGTGCGGCATGGACCTAATGTCCTAGAGAGGCTGGTATGTTTTTACTTATGGCAGAACATTTACCACTCTTGTGGCAATTCATAGCCACCACAAAATGAAGACTAATCTTTAAGAATAACTGAGGTTACCAATATGATCTTTTCAGCTTCGCGCTTTTTTTTTTTTTTTTTTTTTTTAATTTCATGGTCTTCTTCATAACCTTCAATGTGCTTGCAGCTGCCCTTCCTCCTTCTGTTCTGCCTTCTCTGGTTTTTTTTCAAACATTAAGCAAGATATTGAGAAAGCACATTTTACTGCTAAAAAGGAATTTTGTACAGAATCTGCTTCTAACCCCCAAATGCAAGGTCATCTGTTTGATACACAGTGTTCTGCGCCTCCCAGCCCGGTAGGCACTGGGTAAAAGTAAACAACGGTGTGAAGCATAAGACTCCCAGGCATTCACAGAGGAGCAGTACCACCCCCTGGCACACCATTCCTTCGTTTCCCAAAGGCAATCAATCACTTGTCAGTGCAAAACCTCCCACCTTTGCTGACTTTTTCCTTTGCAGAATACATTAGTTAAATCTTCTATTTGGCAGACAAAGGAAAATTGCTGCCTGAAATTGTGTCCCCAGTTGAAACACAAATTTGTAATGCCCATTTAATCCTATAATGCTTATCTGTTTTACCACCTTTGGGGTGTACAGACTTTCACTATCATCAAAGTCCCAAGCCCTCTCTCCTCCGTTTCCCTATTATAATCCTATAAATAAACATTTGAAGAACAAAAAGGACTACTTTCTGAATGGGTGGGGGAAGGGGTTCCTAGGTGATTTTTGAAAGGACATAACTAAGTTAATCACTCGCCTTGCAGATGTATGCCCATCTTTTCAGGCTTGCCAAAAGTTGGTTTAATTTGTGTGCTTTCATTTTGCGTCAGATTAACCCAATGAAGTGATTTGACAGCCAGATTCAGATCCAAAATGGGCTTGTTTCATAGCCTGCAAACTTGAATTATTCACAGGCTTTTCATATGTCAGCTGCTGTAAACGTGCATGGAGATAATAGCAAATATCAGAGGTTTGACTGAGCTGGCATTGCGGCTCTTAGCGCCACTCCTTGTAATGTCTGAAGGTATCTTAGTAACTAACTTCATCTTTTTCCTAAAGAAAAAAAAAAGGCTAAATGCCTTTCAAATTATTTAAAATTATAAAGACATTCCAATGTGATTACTTACATGACGCTGCTTTAGAGACAAAATTCTGATGGAGGATATTTAACAAATGTGGAACATTAAGAAATTTTGAAAAGCAGTGTATCTTTTCAAACATTTCTGTACCCTTCATTTTTCAGATTCCTTCCAAAATCCTGGTTCAAATTTAGTAATTTCAGACATTATATGGAGCTGCAATATATAAATGGGCATGCTGTGAAATCTAAACTTGGGCCTAGACAAGATGTTAGAATTTGTGAGATCACTTGTTTCTGTTCACAAGGAATACTGCTGTGTTTCTGATCAAAATTAATGTATTTTTGTGTTCTAAACCTGGAATAAAACAGGAAATTTCATTCACTAAATTAAAAAATTAAAAACTCTCATTCACTTCAATGATCTCTGGATTAGGTTTTTGTTTTCAAGACACCAATAATCTGTCAAAGATAATCCTACATGTACCATTAAACTGCCACAAGAAAGTTGAATCAAACTCTACCATTATTAGACTCTCTGAAGAAGCAGATGTGAGCTAAGAACAAAAATAATGGTGCCAATTTCTTCTTGAATGCCTGTTTGTGGTAATCTGAAAAGTCTGTGTCTGGAAAGTCATACCTGACAAGTAATAAAGCTAACTTTAAACACTAGAGTTCGTCATAGACTGCTCACTTCCGCACAAACCTACATGCATGCACTGTGAAATCCCGGGTTATCTGTAGCCTGAGCCAGACTACGAGTCAGGGAAACCATGACTGTAATACCAGGTAACACTGTGTCATGCTAACCTGCACCAAATTTCAGGAAGAAGTAAAACCTAAACCCTTGAGTTCAAATATCTCTTGTAAATTTTTATTTCCCTTTATTATGAATTGTAAGGCAAACTGATGATAGAACACAAGAGAAATAACATGCCATTTTTATACAATCTATCAAATTTCCAACCATACTCCTTTCCAACTAACTTAAGATAGTTACCACTAATCATTAGTGAAGAAACCTGTGACAGTCAGACCAAAGAGAACTTCATACACATTTTTCATTGACTGAATGGAAAGAAACTAGAGACAGTATAATACCAACATGTAGTGTAGCCCCAGGCTGAGCGCCAGTTAGAAGAATGTCTTGGTTTGGGGACAAATTTGGGAGAAAACCCCTGTATAGGATTCCTCTGGGAAGCAAACCCAAAGTGGCCCTTCCTTCTAACCGGTCTGGTAAAAAAAAACTTCTTTGGAGAAAAGTGGAAAAACTATTTTACTAAACAAATGAAGTACAAGTATAAAGAATGAATAATATGAAACAATAAAACCTCTCTTTCTGAAGTGAGATGGCAAATTGAGAAAGTCCTTGCCGTGGGTGTAGCTCGGCTCTCTCTCAGCCTCTCCTCAGTCCCGGTCCCTCCGGCGCTGCTGGAAAATGCCGAGGTCCAGGCCCCGGTGGGCTGCAGGTGCAGCCCCCAGTGCTCCCCTGGGTTTTCTGTCCAGAGCAGGTTTAAACAGTTCCAAGAAAAAGGAAAAAAAACAGTCCAGGGAACTTCTCTGCCCTAGCTAGCTGAAACTAACTAAAAGCAAAAAAGTAAATCTCTGTCCTGCAGTCTCTCCAAGCCTCCTCCGAACACCCCGGCTGGAGAAAACCTGCTTTTGTGACCCTCCCAGGAGCAGTTTCCTAAGCTGCTTATGGGTCATGGGTCTTAGACTTTTGCATATTGGGGTGTCACTTTTTAAAGATGAATAACTCTAAAGCAAAGGATTCTTCACTTCAAAGTACAGAGATATCTTTCTCACTTCTTCACTGGTGCAAGAGGCTTCTCATCTTTATCTCTGTTTAAGCATCTTATAGGATATTACTTAGTTCATCACAAACACCTTTGCTTAAATCTACACGCAAAACAATCATCTCCCCAAATGCATATCTTTTCCATGATTTAAAGGAATAACTTAAATATAGAGTTCATTTCCATAGCTCAAGTAAGAATAGAACAACCAACTCTTCAACCCTCTGTCCCAATAGTCTTTTCACTCTTGCTCTACTGACTTCATGCTGTTGTTCTTTATGTTCACTCTGTCTTTTCTTACTCTCTCAGAGAAAGGCTAAGCTCTGGAAGCTTCATGTTGCTAGGAAAGAGTTAAATCTGCTCAGAGTTTTTGTCTCTCTCTGTAGCCCCTAGTGTTAGATGTTCAAGGCTGAGCTGATAAAGAAAAACTCACGCAGAAACATGAGAGATTGGAGCACTCAAGCAGTCCAGAATCACAAAAATACTCCAGGCAGGATCATAAATGCCTTCTCAGCCCACCCCTCGGTGTAAATCAGGGTGGCTTCAGCCCAAATAGTGCCCATAGCTCCCATCAGGGGCTTAGCAGAGATTTTTCTCTGCTCTAAGGAAATTTGAAGAAAGTAGCTGTTGCAAAACAGCAACCTCTCCTTCCCCCCCCCCTTCACCTGGGAGCCGATGGAATCCGGCCAGGCCTCAGGCCAGCTCCTCCCAAAAGCGGGGAGCAGCAGGCCCAGCTCGATGTTACCTGTCTCTCTTGGGGCAAAGGAAGAAGGAAAAGGACCCACCTACAGGAAATCAAGGGGTTTTATATGGTACTTCCCAAAGTCACAGCTAACAATTTCAGTGGTCAGAATAGATGTCAATATTCTAACTAACCCTCCGATAGGTCTCTGTCTCTTCCAAAGCAATTCCCAGGTCCTGACCTGGAGAATTATTTTACATTCTTTTATAACTAAAAAACTAAACTGTACTAACCCATGACACAACATTAAATACTTTTCTACAGAAACTTAAAAAGACACCCCAACAAAGTCACTAATCTATGAAGTATAGTCCATAAACTTCCAAGGAAAGCACTGAAGTTGTGAAAGTTTTTGGTGTTCTTGAACATATTGAAATAATTTTCAAATTGTCAAACCAGGAGGAATTACACAATTTTACTACAAAATTCCATTCTAAATGTGATAGGGCGAATATCTCTCTTAATAGCTTTAGTACCCCTTCCAAAGCTGAAGCATTAGCAAATGCCAGAAACAATTTCACAGTCAACCCCTGCTTGATTAAGAAGGCTTCAGCTGCAATGTCAGTTTAAATGGATGTATAAATAGGATAGAGGGGCAAGTTCTAAATTAATCTGTAACTCCAAACTTTTTTTTTTCTCTATGAATTTAAGTATATTCCAAATAAAAATGGCACTTCTGAATAGTCAAGGGATATAATTAATGATTTGTTCCAGGTTTTATAGACAGAAGCAGATGTATAGGATGTATGTATAGGAAAGCTGAATTTGTATTCTTGCTCTAAACACTCCTATCTTCAGCACTCATCTCCATTTGAATGACATTTAATTGGAATCTGGTATGTCAGACCAGATGTGTTTGGTGATTCCTTTATTTTTAAAGGAGATGATTGGAAGAAGTTTTGAAAAGGTTGTGCTTTTTCATTTAAGAGAACAAAGCCTATAAATGGGTAAAACTCTTGCAAATGCAGTAGCGAGAGGGAACATCAGACTTAAGAATTTGTTCATTCTCAAACATTTTTAACATGTTTCCCCCCCCCCCCCCCCGGAAGTTTGAAATATTGCCATTTGAAAAAGTTAAAATGTATAAAGTGAAAAAAAAGTAGTATCATGAGCATTTATAGTTATCCTTAGTTAGCCTTGTCCATTACTGATTTCCAGCTCACTTTAATGAAAATGAACAGCATCACAATAGACTCAAAATACACCTCTGCAAGGCTAAGAGTGACAGAATATATTAGTGTCCACAGGACACCTTCATAGTGTGAGACTCTTGTGACAGGAAAGTCCAAATATTATTGAGAAATTTAAAAAATTCCCCTCTGGAGAGGTAATTTTGCAACTGTTTGGGTATACATCCTATGGGGCTGTATCATAATTTCATATTTATTTTTCACTAAGCCTAGATGGAATTTTGATGTCAGACTTGTGGTAAAGCATCTTCTGAGCTTTATGTCTTCTGGTAAAAGTCTGTAGTTCTCGAACATACTAAAATCTAAGCTGATGTTTCATTGCTACCTGAAGAAAGCTGACTGGAGCACATAAAAATGTAAAGGCAAAAAATTGTATGAGTGCCCTGCAAAGTGAATTCATCATGGCTCTTAGGACATCCCACAGAGGGATCTTCCTTACCATATCCAGACCGTTTCAGGACACAGAGTGGTAATTCGTATACTTTCTATTATTCCCGGTGCTTTATTTCAGGAAGCACTTGCTTTAGGGACTACAGAGTCCTCCCATTCTTAACTTGGAGGCCACTTCAACACCTCAGCTCACATCCTGAATCAGGGGCTATGTACCGCTGCAGTTTCTGCAGCCCTGGACAAAAGAAGGTGCTTGCCATCAACATGAATATTCATGCACATGTCTAGTTACATGATTAACTCTTATAATACTTTAGTAATGCACAAACAGGTAGTTAAGCTCTAAAATTTTCAAGTGCTTCTTTGGTAGTCTTGTTTCCCACAAATGAAGAAGAGGGCAGTTGAATACCTTACACTCTGGGGTTATTTGGAAGTTCAGTTTACTTTTAACAGTGCCTCATATAATAATTTTGTAATAAAGGCTAAGCTGACTTACATGTTCAAGGGACAGAGATATAGATACTGTAAGCATTAGAAAAACGTTGACAGCCTGGATATGCCATCATCGTCACCAAAATTTGTGTTTAAGGGAAATTTATTAAACAGCCTAAATCGGTATATTCTTTGTTATTAAAAGTTTCATTTGAGAGTGGGATTGTTTTCTTTTATTTGACTATTTCCAAAAATTACTTTGGTTTTTTTCATTGATTGAAAATGAAAATTTTTAGGATTTTATTCACTGAAGAACAGATATTGCTGCTTTTTTTAAAAAAAAAAAAAACAACAAAACACAAACGGTGGAGAGATCTTTTTTCTGTTACAGTAAACTGTGACAGAGAGACACACAGTAAACTGTGACAGATATACATACAGTAAACCCAAAAATTCAGGACTAAAGTGTGGCTTTTAGTAATTTCTCTGGCTTAGGCACACCTTGTAAAGATTTACAGCAAGATGCAAGATTACACCTCTGGTAGCCTACATTTCATTAGTGATTAGTGTATAAAGTTGAATCCATGTTCTTGCTCTAGAAGACTTTGTTGACAGAACTGTGGTGGTTTCAGGCAGATTTTGGGAGAAACCCTCTCACAGGGCCCCCCTCCCCTCCTCCAACCGGTTCGGGAAAAGGACTTCTTCAGAAAGAAGTAGAAAAAACCTGTCTATTAAACAGGCAAAGCACTCCCAGCACAATACCCGATGACAAGAGCTTCGTGCCGCTTACGGAGGGATAACAAACTTAAAGAAAGTCTCCTCGAGGGTTGTCACTGTGCTCCACCGCTCTGTCTCCGCTGACGTTGGGAGAAAAGGAGATGTGCAGGGCTGGTCTTGGTGGGGTGGGTCCCCTGTGGAGGCCCCCGGTGCTTCCCCAGGTCCTTAGTCCGGAGAGGTTGGAACAGTTCCGAGGAGAGGGCAAAAAAAGCAAAAAGGAAGGAAAAAAAAAAGGACAAAAAAAAAAGAAAAAGAAAAAAAGGCAAAAAGCTTCAGCTATTCTACAGCGTCTAACTACGCTAGCTCTAAACTAACTAACTGCCGGGGAAAAAACAACAGAGCTTCTTTTGTCTTGCCGTGTTCCAGCTCCCCCGCTTCAAGGTCACTCCGATGAGCAGAGTTTTCCTGGGGAAAAACAAACCGCGCTTGCCCTCCCCCCTGCACCCAACAGATGATTGGGGATACACAGTCACCCCAGGACATCTTCCACCCCTTATCCCCATATCGTTGACTTACAGACAGAACCAACATATATTCCACATAAAACTTCCATCCATTCTCCCCACAAAAAAAAAAAAAAAAAGAATACAAGCAATACCCATCCTGCTCCTGTCACATTCCACAATGAGCCACTGAATCCAGGCCCCAGGCTGCAGGGCAGAAGGATTCCTCTCTCACTTATTCATACCTTCAACACTTGCTCATATTTTCAACACTTAACACATACCCTCTCACTTACACATTTCCTTCTATTTCATTCTGCGTGGTTTAATGTACAGACAATGGCAATAGCATTCAGCAGACAGTGATGTTTGTAAATGATTCTCACCCAACAATCAGATCTCCCTGAGGTACACATCGTGTTGTTCCATCTTTCTGCATTATCCACCATGTGCAACCTGGTCCCTGAGCAAAGACAACCCCACGAATGGGTTTGTCTGAACTTGAGGCAGACTTGATCCACACTGTCTTCCCTAACAGACCTCTGGCATGCACCACTGGGACTTTATCTCCATCTATTGTATGCAGAGGCTCAGCCTGGGCGGGGCCTGCTCGGTTGGTGGAGCCTTGGGTGTTGACCAACCAGGTGGCCTTTGCCAAATGCTGCTCCCAGTTCTTGAAAGATCCCCCACCCAATGCTTTTACCTGGGTTTTTAACAATGCATTGTGCCTCTCCACTTTGCCTGCAGCAGGTGCATGGTAGGGAATATGGTACACCCACTCAATGCCATGTTCCCTAGCCCAGGTGTTAATAAGGCTGTTCTTGAAATGAGTCCCATTGTCTGACTCAATCCTCTCAGGGGTACCATGTCTCCACAGGACTTGCTTTTCAAGGCCCAGTATGCTGTTCCGGGCAGTAGCATGGGGCACAGGGTAGGTCTCCAGCCACCCCGTGGTGGCTTCCACCATTGTGAGCACGTAGTGCTTGCCTTGGCGGGTTTGGGGAAGGGTGATGTAGTCAACCTGCCAGGCTTCCCCATACTTATACTTGGACCATCGCCCGCCATACCACAGAGGCTTCACCCGCTTGGCCTGCTTGATGGCAGCACACGTCTCACAGTCATGTATAACCTGAGAAATACTGTCCATGGTTAGATCCACCCCTCGGTCTTGTGCCCACTTATAGGTGGCATCTCTGCCCTGATGGCCTGAGGCATCATGGGCCCATCGAGCTAGGAACAACTCTCCCTTGTGTTCCCAATCTAAATCAATCTTTGACACTTCTATTTTTGCTGCCCGATCTACCTGCTCGTTGTTTCGATGTTCCTCATTAGCTCTACTCTTGGGGATGTGGGCATCTACGTGGCGAACTTTCACAGGTAGTCTCTCTACCCTGGTAGCAATGTCTTTCCACTCCTTAGCAGCCCAAATTGGTTTCCCTCCACGCTGCCAATTAGCCTCTTTCCACCTCTTCAGCCATCCCCACAGAGCATTGGCTACCATCCATGAATCAGTATAGAGGTAGAGCCTCGGCCACCCCTCTCTTTCAGCAATATCCAAAGTCAATTGAACAGCCTTGAGTTCTGCAAGTTGACTTGATCCACCCTCTCCTTCAGTGGCCTCAGCAACCTGTCGTGTGGGGCTCCACACGGCTGCTTTCCACTTCCGGTTCATCCCTACAATACGACAGGAACCGTCAGTGAAAAGGGCATAATGCGTCTCCTCTGCTGGCAATTGGTTGTATGGTGGAGCCTCTTCAGCCTGTGTCACTTGCTCTTGTTCTTCATCTGTGAGGCCAAAATTTTCACCCTCAGGCCACTTGGTAATTATTTCCAAAATCCCAGGGCGATTCAGTTTACCCATACGGGCGCGCTGCGTAATAAGAGCAATCCACTTGCTCCATGTGGCATCAGCGGCATGATGGCTGGGGGGAACCTCCCCTTTGAACATCCACCCTAGCACAGGCAGTCGAGGTGCCAGGAGGAGTTGCGCCTCTGTACCAATCACCTCGAGGCAGCTTGAACTTCTTCATAGGCTGCTAAGATTTCCTTCTCAGTTGGGGTGTAATTGGCTTCAGACCCTCTGTAAATTCGACTCCAAAATCCTGGTGGCCGGCCTTGAGTCTCCCCAGGCACCTTCTGCCAAAGGCTCCAGGACAGGCCATTGTTCCCAGCTGCTGAGTAGAGCACGTTCTTCACATCTGGTCCCGTCCTCACTGGGCCTAGGGCCACTGCATGAGCAATCTCCTGCTTGATCTGGGCAAAAGCTTGCTGCCACTTGAACATTGCATTAAAGCGTGGTATTTCAGTTGTAAAAAAACCTTAATAGATGGTCAATTTATCCTTTCCAAGATCAAAAAGACCAAGAAATTATTTGCAAAAATTTACGCAGACAAGTCCTACTGTTCGGACTGCATGTTACAGACAGAGGTAATAATTTTAGGTTTTATTCTGTTGTGTATTTAACATATTTTTTACTTCTTAATCCACCTATGTGCTAATTTGTAGGAACATTACCTCGATGCAGATTGTTTGACATTCTATCAGTTATTTGCATCTGCTATTTACATTCTCAAGTTTCTAAATACTCAGAAGCCATCACTTGCAAATGGTTAGCTTGCTCCTCAGCACCTCCAGTGAAAAGGTAGTCTGGAAGAACATGGGCGTCTCTTGCTTCCTGCAAAAATTAATATTAAAAAAGTCTCATGTTTGCAGTATTACCAGAGGATTCTTTCTAGCAATAATACAAAGGTCCTGTCATTGTTTCCTGAAGTAGCCAGTGAAGTTGAGCTGCTTTTTTTTTTTTTTTTTTTTTTTACTTTATTAGATTTGTGAATTGTTTGTTCTTTTTCAAACTATATATTTTAAAATTTTAATTGTCATTACTGGTGCAGTGATAATCTTTTATATATATTGAATTTTCATATTCGAAATTAGTATTATCATATTTTAAATTAACACTGACCAACAGCAGCCTATCCCAGTGCTTAGGATCCAGGACAGGTGAGGGAAAGAAAGTAGTCCTGCTTCACAAACTTTTCCCCTGAGGCAGTGAGAGTAAAGAGAATACGGTGGGATTTACCCCTTCCAGAATGTGTTTTTGAGTGTTTTGGCAGATGGAAGAGGGTCGGAATGGGTTTCATTGTTCAGTTCATTTCAGTGGCCACTTAAAAATGATTTGATCACTTAATTAACTAAAACCTAAAGAATTTGTCTGTCCCCACCCAGTACATAGTGCATGAAGAAGGGATGCTCCAAATTCAAGGTCAGCCAGTCTCTTGGAATTACATCACGTAGTAATTAGCAGTTCCACACATCAATGCATCTTTACTCAAAAGAATGCAAAGAGCCTTATTTGGATTGATTGGTCCTACTTACTACATTTTATATGTTAAATTAGAAAAGGACTCCATGTCTTGTGTTAAATTTGGAGAATAAAACATCATTCTATTACCAATTCCCAGAAAGGGCTTTAAAACCCTGATAAGCATTAATTTTCTAATACTCTTTATCTTAAGATGTTAAAAATATATTTCTTTACATAAATCAAATATTACAAACCATGTTAAACCTGGCTGTTTACGATTAAAATCGTAAAGTTTTGAGCTGAAAAACTTACCTTCAGACTAAGGTCTGACTGTCCAGTCCAGCAATCCATCCTACCCCTACCTCTGCCTAAAATACAAGCAATTACAGAGAGATAACATTCTACCTTAGTCAGCTTCTGCTGGGGAGATAATTTTCAGCTTTGTTCTTTGATAAGAACTTCTCCAAATGGCTCATATTAATACCAGAACTGCTCTGAACTCTATATGTATTTGTACAAGCCCAAGATAATTTTACTCACTGAAAGCACTGACTGGAAGACAGCTTTACTAGTGGGTTTGAAGTGAAGCAGTCATGTGAAAGAACATATTTCTCTGTTTTGCATTAGAGATCCTCCACTGCATCTTCAGAAGTAAACAATCCTCACACATGAATAAGGAAACTACAATTACACCACAATGGCAGGCACTTTAAATGCAAGGTCACTTTATTGAGTTCTGCAGACTGACAAATGTGCCAAGATTTACCCAAGCAAGGGACACATTTGTCCATCTCTTGCCTTCTTAGCCTTTCTCCCATACCTTAACCCTATTTCACACATAGATATACCATCAGCAGCTATGAAAGATTTAAAGTCTCTTTGTATGTATTCTCCAAAGATTCTGCTGTACAAAACACGTCATACACAGTGTATAGATTGTCTCTCCTTACAGAGGAACAAAACAAAAAGAATACAGTTTATCTTCTGATCAAGATGCAAGATCATTCATGCAGCAATTTAGGATAGGTACGTTGAAAAAAGCAGCAGAATTTGTAGACATTTTATCTAAATACCACTGAATAAGGAAGGCCTGCCCAAAATCTGGACGGTGTAAGACAGATGGAAAAAATTATTTAAGATTTCCCACTTCTCTTTCCATAGACTGCTAGCTAGAAATTGCCTTTGAAGTTTCCTGTTTATGGTAAGAAGCCAAAATTAACATATTTTATTTTATTTTCTGATAAAAATTTGTGGCATTTTATGCATTCATATAAATTTGGTAATATATTAAAACAAATAAAAATGAAGGTGCTATTCTTCAGCTGCATGATACAAATTTCAAGTATTCCCTCATATGAGCCGAAGCTCAAAGAATTATAGAAACAGCTCTGCTGTGTAGACCAGAATTTCACTATAAACTGCATCCTCATCAGCTCCCTTCGAAGAAATCACTGAAGCTAAACTGAAAATAAATACATGGAGTCACAAATTTCATCTTCATGTGCAAATCCTCAGCAAAATCAGCTACTTGCTGGCTTTGTCTGGAGGATTTAATCCAGAGTAACCCAGATCCGAAGAGCAAAGGTTTAGGAGAATTCAAAATGCAGGCTCTGACAAATTAGCAAGCAGAAACAAGCCCACACCTCTCCTCTGGAAAGCCTTGTTAGAGCACAGCTGCAGCAACACAAGCTATTCATAACCCTCATTGTATGTGCTGCAGTTGTCAAGGGAATATTGTGGCGAATCATATAATCATCCAAGTCATAGCAAAGTAAAATCACCTTTTTTGTCTTTCCCAGGGGTTATCTCCTCCCTGCAAACCATCTTTTTGAATCCCTACTGACTGCAGGAGAGCTGCCATGAACACTTTCGACTACGTACAAATTGCTAGGAAAGGCTCATGCTCTTGAAAGCTTCCAAATTTAGCAATATAACTGATATACTTTGATAAATTTAAATATCTTCATTATTTCTAGTTAATTTCATTCTAAGCTACTATATACAAATTGAGTATCTAGAATATTAGAGAGATCACTTATAAAAACCTACTGGCATATATATATATATATATATATATATATATATATATATAAAAGATAGGCTGACCACAGAAATGTACGGTTTTTCAGCACTGGTTAACTGTGAGGAGTGTACCACGTGAAGTACAATGAAAGGCTTTTTTTCATACTACAAAGCAATCCCAAAAACATGAAGCAGGTTTTGGTCTGTAATTAAAATTTACTGCATAAGCAGAATTTTCAAAATGTCAATACAAGATATTTAAAATATTTCTGCCAGGTTTTGCTTGAAGAAAGGATTTTGTTCCAACAAACTGATTTTTATGCATCTAAGCTGCAATCAACGCTAATATAAAATTCAGTAATTAGCAATGGAATAACTGAACATACAATCAAATAAAAATACAGTATTTCCTTTCAGGCTCATCTTAGGTGTTCTGTCACTGTCAAAGAAGTGATGAGTAAAATGCATTATTTTAATGAGGATCTGCCCAACAAAGAAAATATCAACCAAAGAAAATTCTATTCCCAGATAACTATACTAAGAAATGCTAAGCCACTGTAAGGAAAAGACACCACTGAATATTATAGAGTTTATTCTGCTAACACATTTTATAGCTCTCTTAAACTTGCAAGGTTTTAAAGTTTCTTTGGTTTTCATCTAAATTAAATACTTCATTAAGTTATTCTAAATTTCTGGTCTTTTTGTTTGGAACTCCAGAATGGCTTACTACAATTTCTATCAGGATAATAATAATGAATGTTTTTAATTTTATTTCTTGATATGTCAATGGATTTAAACAATTTTTGCATTCTCGCCTTGAAACAGAGAACTATATTAAAATATTCAAACAAGCTAATGAAACAAGCATCCTGGTCTGTAAAGTGTTCAAACTAAGGGGTTTATCCTGTTATTATGTGCTACAGCATGTTCTCCCACTAGAAGGGTATAAAGCCCTGTAATTTGTCTTTTACTGAAACTGTTCAAAACACATCTTGCTTTTTATATATTTATAGCTGCCAATGAACTGGTAATGGTGTAGAAAATGAAATCCTCATATATTAATCACAGGTAATGGACAGTTCTTAAGGTGACTGTATTCCTGATTACAGTTTTGTAAGCTAAGAAATTATACTACATCACCTCATGCTGTTCAGATGTGTCAGCTACCGAACAGATTTTAACTAGGAACAAAAAGAAAAGGATGTTTTGAAATGCAAATTCAGAGCTTGTCTTTTCCTTCTGTGCTTACTATTTAATCTTTCCAAAATGTCTGAATAAAACCACAAAGCACCACAGCCATACTTAATTTCAAAGCATCAACATCCTTTAATTTAAAAAGGGGCTCTATTGTTATTTGTTTATGGGAAATCTATGAAGATATACATGATAACCACTCACTGAATAAGATCCAAGCATATAATTTTGCTTCTGTACTTTGAAATGATGAGTAGTCCTTTCTGACTGTGGAGAACGTAGTACTATTTAGTGAATATTCTCCTTGTTTGGTTTTCCCTCCTCTAGCATTTACTTCGTAATAGCTAGTTAGATTCAGCTTTGTTGTGGGTTGCATTTTTTATGGTTATTGTTGTTCAATTCCATGCCAACTTGCAACAAATGTGCTCATATAGCATAGATAATTATGTGTGATTTTATCCCTTAATGAAAGATAAATAATTTGGCAGTCTTTCCTCATGTATTTTTTTTTCTATTTTGATACAACTCATTATTTGGATTAGGTCTTTTCTAATACAGCTTTGCAAGCAGAAAGAAACACGTTTCATAGATAAATTATGTAGCTTTTAATGCAAGGCACAGCTATTTGTACTAGAGATTTTCATACGATCATTGATTTCTAATACAAACTATTATTTAATCATAATTATATAGTTCTTTGTCTACAAACTAAATAATTTCTGTTATACAGGCAGAACAATTTCAAAAGAAACATCAGAAAGCACATTTATAGCAACCAAATAGAATAAAAAGCAGTAGTCAGTTCTAATTTCCATTAGACCATATTTCTTCTTGTCAACAACCCTTAATGCAAAGAGACACAAGTCAGGGCAGGACAGGACTGAACAAAGACAGAAATATTTATGTAATAATTTCCATTTTCGAATCAGATTGTACTTCAAGGTGTTAGACTTGCAGATCTCAGGCAGTTGTTAGAGTTTCACACCTTATAAAGGAGTGCTTGATAGAAGAGAAAATTTTTAACAAACTGACACCTGCACGTAAAATTGTGTTTCCATGAAAAATCTTTGCTTCTATTTTTTTAATTGTTGAAAGGAAGCTTAATAATCTGCCAGAAAAGTCAACATCTCTACTTTAGTGCTCTCCGGTGACCATGAATGATGCACAAAGATGTTCAGAGCCACCCAGAAGGACCAGACAAAAAAAGATAACAATCAGCTTGGCAGTATTGTTTTTGTGCTCTAGCAATTTTTCTGCAAAAGTGGGACACCACAAACTGAGGACAACAAAGGGGGAAGAGTGGTTTATGTAGCTCAGCGGGCTGGTTTATCATACTACATTTATTTAGCTGCTGTAAAAGAAAGTTAGACAGGAAAAACAGATACTGAAAGAAGTGGAAGGAGGAAGAAATTAAATAAATTTGTTTCCAGTTCATCTTTTGCTTAATAACCCTTGCAAAAATAAATTCATGAATAACAACACTGGGTTCCAATCAAAAGAGAAGCTGTTACAGGTACAGAATAATATAAGGAAATCATAAAACTAAAGCCAAGAAATTAACTATTTGCAAACAAAATATATTTACAGAGAAATCCCAGATTTTAAAATAAAATAGTAACCAATTTATAAGCATCCATGTGACCACTACACCTGGTTTTGATGGTGTGCTTTTCTTTTGCCTGAACAAATTGAAGCAGATATCAGCATAATTCTGGCAGCAAAAGAAACAAGTCTACAGGTGACAGAGTGGATATGCAGCTGAATAAACCATTGGATTAGAGCACTGCTGTGCAAAAGTTTTTATACATTACGTCAAGCTGTGTTGCTTAGACTGGGAAAAGGAAATTCCACATGTATCTTCGTGGGACCACCACCGGAGTAAAACATTTAGGTATGACAAGGTCAAGAAAGAAGGTCAAGAAAGAGTCTGGGAGAAGGGAAAAAAAAAAGCAGCACAACCAACCAGGAATAATGGTTAAGTACTTGACCAACTGAAGATTAAACTTCTTTCTCTTGGTAGCTAAGTTTAAGGCAGGATTTCTCACAGTAGAAATGAATAAGATCAGCATGGACAAGGGAGAAAAGTATCAAGCCTACAAATACAATTAGAGTTAAACCCAGCATTCCATTACCAACAGCCAAAATCAGATGCTTTTGAAAGAACAGATATCTATCCTGCATATATTTTGTAAGCATTACATGGTTGCAGAACATATCCAGTAAAATGAAGGTGCATGAAATTGTGAACTGTTCCAGCATCAGGCACACAATACAGTATTGTAGAGTGCCTTTCAGATGGAGCTGAAGGCTTAGTGCCTGCGGGGTTTTCTCTGCTCCAACTCTGTATTAACTTCTTCTTTAAAAACTAAGATAAATAGAGAATATGTTAACTAATCTGGAAGATTATGTACCTCCAGAATAGCAGATATTATAAACTCTCTGTTCAAACACAGTATCACAGTTTACATAGGAGATTTTGGGAGACCATGTATTGACTTTATATATGGCCTACAGAAAAGTCTCCTGTGTACTCAGAAGAATCCTGAGGCATCAAGTCATTGCAGAACACATTCATATTGGTGAACCTCAGGAAGAGCAGATAGGCAATAGATTAACCAAATGGCTAAGAAAACAAAAAGGATGGGTTGAGATAGAGAGGAGAAAGTCAGAATTGGGTAACATTTTGAGTCCTACTTTCTCCAGCAATTTTGTTTCTTTACTGTTAAGAGTTAAAATTCCTGCCTTGTCCTGAAGTCTGGAACACTTTTAAAGAAAAAGTCATTATATACATATATATCATTGACCTTCTGCAAGACTGACGTTATGTCTGTCTGCCAACTGAATTTTAGGAAGGGCAAACCCTAGTTTTGCATGATCTATTGATGTCCACATAACAGATTTCACTATTATTAAAAAAAATCCTTTAAAGTCACCATTCTGCTTGTATAAAAGTTTTACGCCAATTATTCCTTTTGCTATGTAATTGATATCTTTTGAAATTATTGCCAATTTTTTCAGTATCTGAGACTGAAATGAGGACTGAAGATTGTGGTAAAACAACTAGGAACAAATGTGGTGGGTTTTTTGTTTTGTTTTGTTTTGTTTTGTTTTGTTTTGTTTTGGTGGGGTTTTTTTGGTTTGGTTTTTTTTTTTTTTTTTTTAATAGTAATTCCTTGGGATATTCAAAAGCAATATGTGTTTTCACTATAAACTAGAGAGTATAGATGAGTTTAGACTGTTTCTGTCACTTCAATGAACTGAGCAGATGGGTTAATTTTTTTCAAAGGTGGTATTGTAAAAAGCATATAAAATGTAATGTGTTCCATACAGTGTCACCACTTGTTCCGTCTAGCCTATGTGTCTCAAATCATCTTGCAGATCTCCAATCCCAATTCTTTTTGGAAAAGCCTTCCCACCTGCTTTTCTCCTTTGTCATTTGTCCAGCATACCAGAAAACAACAAGTTTCTGCAATATTTCTCTACAGTAGCTTGTAAGAACCCTTTGCCACAGCTGCCAAAAACTTCATGGCACCTCAAGCAGTTGAGCACTGATTTTGATTGAAACATCACTCTGCAACAGCAGCTGCTTGGGCTCCTTTACCTCCAGTCTTGATCTGACACTAACCCTGAGACAAGAACAGCAGTTAAGGCCACTCACATTTTCTGTGATGCACTAAAGACACAGAAGAATGTAGGAGGCAATAACCAGGCCAGAACAGAGCACTTTCAGGCAACATTTAAGGAATACTTCTGTACTGTTCAGTTCGCTGCAGCAAATTTCACCCACAATGACTGTGAAAAACATTGTGAACTGGGCAGGAATGTGAATTTCCTGCTATCACTGTGAAGCACAGTCTTTAATTTAGCTAAAAAAAAAAAAAAAAAAAAAAAGACTGTAAGTTGTTTCTGAGATATAACTTCTCACACTTAAAAGCAGAAGAATATGGAATGGTGTTCATTGTACCAGAATGCATCCTTTATCCTCTGCAAGTCTTAAATATTTAGGTCATCATTTCTTAAACTAACAAAAGTTCTTGCACAGTGTGCATTATAATCTACCTAGTAATACAGAGAGGATCTACCGCTATTCACAGACAGCTTTTATGCTACAGAGAAAGACAAATAGGGGAAAAAAAAAAAAAAAAAATCCAAACCAGAACTGGCATACAACCTGTCCTGTTTTGATACTAACCAAGCAGATTTAAAGGGAACAGACTCTGGCTTTCAAGATGAAATAGGTATGTTTTTAAAGAACATCACTCCAGAAAACACATGAGGAAAATCATGGCTCAAAGGTTTCTCAATATTCTCTTCCTTGTCTATTACTGCAGGAAGATTTTCTTTTCTGTTATTTTACACAGACAATCAGATTTCAATTTTAGACACATGGGAGGACAAGGTTGGGCACATCTTTGAGTCAGAGCTTCAAACTCGTAATTTTTGTAACATTGGAAACAGGCCAATTGATTTTCTTTTCAGGGAAAACTTGGCTCCAAATCACCATCTTTGAACAAGTTTACTGCTATTATTTTTATCTTGTACAACTTCTTTTCTTTTTTTAAAATGCAATTTTCCACCTGCTAGTCAGAAGTCTTCATATTACTGAGAAGCCCTTGTTCTTAGAGTGCGTTTCAAGTTCAAAGGCTTTCCTGCAAGTTTTACTGTACTGAAAATACCTTTCTTTAAAGATTGCCATGCCATTGTTAGCAATATGACCTTGAGAACTTTTCTATGGCAGAAAAAAGTTACTTCTTGAAAGATTGGAATAGAACTCCTGCACAGATATCCGTAGCATTTCAGACTCCCAGACATGGAGAAAGCGAAACTTTGAAAAAAGCTTGCTTTTCACAGTCCAGGGTTTTATTACCACATAATTTTTCTGGGTTTTCTAAACTACCTGAGTCTGTATGTGGCAAGCAGTTTTAAACCTTTGTGCCTTATGCAAAGAGGAACAAGTGAAGGAAAGGTGAAGTCTCAGCACTTGTGCTTGACAGAAACAATGACCATTTCTTGGTGTGTTTGCATGACTACTCCTTGTGATAGCAAAAATATTCAGATGCTCAGTAGAAAAACATCCAATATTTTAGCTCTAGGAAGCCAGCAAATCCCACTCTGAGCGTGAGTCCTCACACAATGACTCCTCATAGCCCAAGGTGAAAGTGTCAGGAGGAATACCTTTTCATAAGCTAGAGGAAAAAATTAAATTTTCATCTCTAAAGATTGCAGAAATTCTTTCTGTCAAAATATAAAGGTAGTCTAACTGAGGCACAATACTTTATTATTTTATAGTGTATTGCTAATTAATTAAGTGGTCCACCCTGTGCTTTTCCTCATGTATATATTCTATATTTCAAGAGTTTAGTCGCTCAAGTTTTCTTTTTTTATTTAATCACGAAGTCATATACATGTACATATATATATATGTAACATTCTTAATCCAACTTGCCTACAGTAGTCCAATAAATAATTTGTCATTAATTTCTATTTTCCATCCGGACCATATTTTTCAGACTAAGCTGTTGTATCCAAGATTTGAAAAAAAAAAAGAAAAAAAAAAAGAAAAAAAAAAAAGTTACATCTCAGAAGCAAACAGAAACAAAATAAATTTTAGGTACAGAAATGTTGCCTCACCATTTCTAGACTCAGCAAAAAAAAGGATTAAAAGGGTAGAGTTTTTTCACAGAATCTTGAAATTCTTAGAGAATATACACAACAATCAAATAAAAATACTGCTAACAAAACTATGCCCTTATTCCATACCATTAAAACAGCCTCAGTCTACCCTGCAAGCTATAAAGAAAGGATTTTGTTGAATGAATCTTCCTATTTATTACAGCCATCATTTGCAGCTATGATTGCTTTCTTCCTGCTTCTTAAACTAGTAGTTTTACCTTCGCAATTTGACCTTCTAGCTGTTGAAAATATAACACAAATAAACTAGATAACAAGCAAAATAGATAAATATTGCACCCAAAATGAGATGGAATACAAAAGTTGCAGGAAGGAAATATAGCTCTCAAGACTCTAAAAGCTCTGACAATACATTTTTTTGAGGCAGGGAGAGAATATGTTCCTTTTCCATCCCTTTCAAGAAAATGCTACTTTAATGTACTGAGTTGTACAAAACTTCCGTGAATTATAGTTTCCCATGTATTTGGTATATCCAGAAACTAACTGAAATAAATTGATTTTGCAGGTAGTGGTTTATTAGCAGATAGCAGATGATCTTTTTTTTTTTTTTTTTTTTTTTTTTTTTTTTTTTTTTTTTTAACATCTAGAATATCTCAGTCTCAGAGAAAACTGATGTTTTTGTTCTCTGGCCAATTTTTATCCTTTCTCCCACATAAACAAAAGTAACTATAATTTTCCAATAAAAGGAAAAAACCTTTCTGCACTTCTGCTAGACTTGCATAGTCTCCAAATGGCAGAGCAATCTAGTGGTAGATCCACACAGTTGTTATAAAGGGTCTTTTTGGAGTAAGCGCGTTAGAGTTGGGAAAAGACAGACAGGGTACATACACTAAGCTCGGCATTCCCCAAGCAATGATTAACAGTGAACATAAGTTACAACAGCAACAAAAATTTAAGCTACATTAAACTAAGAAAATGTGACAAAAAAACCCACAAAACCTGAAAACGAACCAACCAAAAAACCAACAAGGAGATTCTCTGTGGAAATCTTCCCCTAACACTCAGGTGGCCCATCTTCCCACTATTCCGTGAAAGCTACTCCTTTGATCTTAAGAGAAGCAGTTCAAGAAAGACTCTCATTTAAATTCTATGTCTTCAAATAACACTAGTGCTCTTCAAGATACAAGTAAACCTGGTAGTTTCCCTCCATACATTTCACTGTCACATTTAGGGGATTGAAATAAGTTTTTGGGGGGGCTTAGTACAGTTTACACTTGAGGAAATCATGTCATATTATCATGACTTAATTACAAATCAGTACATGTACTTCATTTGTTTGCATGTTCAATGGAGTACAATGTACAATTTCTGATTCATTACATCTTCTCCCATCCCCATCAGGAGCAGAAATAATTTTGCAGGCCTAATTACACGGCTCCTCGGCAAAGACCATAGATGCAGAGAGACAGAAAAGTAAGAGAAAGAAGAGTCAGCTAACTTCTCAAAAATAATATTAATTTTGAGAATGCTAAGCTGTAAGAATCGATTCAATTATGTGACTTTCAAGAGAAAATTATTTTATTTTCTTTATCACTTCTTGAGAAATCATGTATTTTATATATACGTGTGCATATGTAACTCTCTCTATATATGTATAATATAGATTACACAAACATAGTGAAATACTTGGAGCAAATGTGTTCTTATAATCTTCTACCTCAGAAATGTCATGAAAGCAAGTTTTGATAGGAAATCAGCAAATTATGTATTTCCTTGACAAATCAGATCAGTGTTTCACATGCAAAGATCTCCAAAGTACAGACAGTGACAGATTAACACAAAGCTAAGATAAATACCATGTTGGTGTTATTTGTACTTGTACTGTGAAGATATCTAACTATTTTCTGTCCACAAAGGTCCTTTGGGTTTTCAGCAGAATAACCTCCAAAATTTTAAAATGTGTTTTTTTCACAGAATAGCTAAGGAGTTCAACTTTCATTCCTTTCAATTTCATAGAATCATAAAATCTTTAAGGTTGGAAAAGACCTTCAAGATCACAAGAGCAACCACAACTAAACATGACCATGTCAAAGAAACCATGTCACTAAGCCCCACATCCAGTCATTTTCTTGAACACCTGGTGTTCAAGATTGTGACTTCACCACCTTCCTGGGCAGTCCATTCCAAAGTTTAACCAACCCCTGAGTGAAAAAAACCTTCCTGATATCCAAACAGAACCTCTCTGGCACTCAGCCTGAGTCTGTTCTCCTGTCCTGTCATTGATTGCCTGGAGGAAGAGGACAACCCCCACATGGCTACAGCCTTCTTTCAGGTAGTTGTAGAGAGTCATAAGGTCTGTCCCAAGCATCCTTTACTCCAGACTAGACAACCCTATCCCCTGCAGCTGTTCCTCATAGGTCTTTTACTCCACACCCTTCACCAGCTCCATTGCCCTTCTCTGGACACTCTCCAGCAACTCAATGTCCTACCCTCCAGGGCCAGCACCCTAGCTAAGCACGGCCTCACCTGTGCTGAGTACAGGGGGATGGTCACTGCCCTGGTCCTGCTGGCCACACTGTTACTGATAGAGGCCAAGATGCCACTGGCCTCATTTACCACCCGGGCACATGTCTGCTCATGTTCAGCTGCTGTTGACCAGCATCCCCAGGCTCTTTTCCATCAGTACCTTTACAGCCCCTCTTTCTCAAGCCTTTAGCACTGTCTGGGGCCCTTGTGACCTGAACATCTGACCCAGCACCTCAATTTATTGAATCTCATCTCACTGGCCTTGGCCCATCAAGCCGGCCTGTCCAGATCCCTCTACCTTCCAGCAGATCAATACTCCCACTTGTGTCATCTGAAAACCTACTCAGAGGACTCTCAAACCCCTCATCCAGATCACTGATAAAGATATTAAAGAGGCCTGGCCCCAACACTGAGCTATGGGGAACATCGCTGCTGACCAGCCCCCAGCTGGATGTAACTCCATTCACCTTTACTCCCTGAGCCTGACCATCCAGCCAGATTCTAGCCCAGGGCAGAGTGCCCCTGTCTAAGCCATGAGATGCCAATAGGACTTCACCTGCTTTCAAAAATCTCCATGTTCCTCAAACAGTTCCTCAAGTATTTTTCGTCTAAATAAAGGCTTTTCTCATCCAACTAATAAATTGTTTCAGTAAAGGAAATTTTGTAGTACAATTTATTATTGAACACATTAATAGAAATCCAAGCAAATCTCTGCAGTTTTAATTTTCTAACCAATGATTTTTGCCTAGAAAACCACTTATAGCATAAAGTTTAATCCATAAAAGAAAAGCTTAAGGTATTCTTATCTAGGATCCATACATTATGCTTAAAATCCAAACTGCATGTACTAAAGTAATACACAGTTTCCAGCTGGTCATCTAAAAGAAAATAGTGCAGGTTCTTGTCACTGTACACAGAATTGTCTTATTTATTGTAATTACTTCTACCTGGAAAAAAAGATTTCTTCCTCTCCAAATAGAGGTCAATGGGAGGTGAAGTTGTGCAGGCTGCTTGTCAGTTATTATTATGGGTCTCTGACAACTGTAACACAAACGAGGCAGAAGTATGTTGATTTAGATTATTTAATAATTTTAATAAGTAATTTTATCAGTGGTCTCTTTGTGTTGAGAGCAAAAGCAAGCACCAAATTGCATATTATTCATCATACTTCTCATCCATTCACACATCAGAAAATAAAGTAATAAAAGGCCTGGCATATAATACAGACATAAAATAATGCACTGTGATGAAACTGTACCTGACAGTTTTTGACACCACTAACTCCACATACATAATGGAAAGAAGGAAAAATCATGACAGGGAATAGACATAAGATTGTATGACACCATGTCTTGAAAGAATAGTTGTTGAAAAATTAAAAGGACAGTAACATGCTTAGGAGGCTCTTTATACTTCTTTCATATTACCAAACAGTGATCAAATCTGCCTGATACTTTTGCAAGAAACAAAAACCCAAACAAAATAAAATAAAAACAAGCAAACAAACAAAAAACCCCAAAACAAAACAAAACAAAAAACACACACACAAAAAAAAAACCACCCCACCCTCAATACACACTGGTCCTACCATAAAAAATATAGAATTTCCTACATTTGAGCTCTTTTCTTACATTCACCTATAATTTCCTACATTTTAAAACTCCTTTTGCTTTGCAAGTCATTCATGGAACATGCATTTTATAAGAATGTTTCTCAAGGGAATTAAAGGATGTAAGTTTCTTTAGTCATTTACCACAGTTCTTGCATAAACACAAATGGACTTAAAGGAGTTTCTGCATTTGACAGATGTTTAGTCTCTACTCAAATCATCACTTCTCTTTTGTATCATACAACAGCAGAGGACATCAAAGTCTAACTATATGACAGAATTTGTTTTCCCCCAGGAAGGGTGGTTAGTGAAGTTGTAGCTCCTGTTATCAGACAAAAATCTAATAACTTTAAAAATAAATAATAATTATAAAATAAATCTTCAACCATGAAAGTGTCAATAGAAATAAAACCTTTATAGTACAATAAAAGATAAAATACGAAAATAGCTGTCACTGTCCTCTGGAGAATTATAACTGATTATTTATATCCAGAAAAATATTTCAAGACCAAGAGTATTTCACAAGTATGATTTTGAAATATCAAACATATATGTATTTATATGATAAATACATATAAAAACTAGTATCTGCATTACCATCAATATGTACTGCTGAATCTGTTCACTTTCTATATATGTAGAGACATATAGATATACACAATTATGTCTCTGCGTAAGGTTAAAAATCTTCCTATTTTGGAAGATTAGCACATTTTTACAATGAAAGCTATGAAGACTGAAATAGCTTTGACTTCAGTATCTGGAGTAAGGACAACTACAAAGACACAGAAATAAAGGTTGCAAAACCTCCCTCAGGAGGCGAAAATATTTTTTGTCTCCATTTAGCTTCAGACACAATACTTGTAATATCAAGTCTAGCAATGGAAAGACAACCTTATCTGGTTCTTTTAAAAGCCAATTCACTGGTAGATTTCTCAGAAGAAATGCCATGCATGAGTTGCTCAGTTTTGTTGACTTGTAGCATCTACGTGTGCTTGTGAAAAGCAAAAAGAACTGAAATGGTATACAGGAATTCTTTCCTTATTTTCAACTTTCTTCATGTCTTCTGCTGACTTTATAAACTCTAAACACATTTTTTTCAAAAGTGCTTGATATGAACACAAAGCTTGATTAAATGCCTGGAAAGCTGAGAGCTCATTCTGAAACACGAGTAACACCAACAGCTTCTTTACAAAGGTGTCCACTATCCAGCATGGAGTAATAATAATCTTGGTCATAATATCTGCTACTCCAGAATGCCTGGTAAATGTTGAATTTGAATTAGGCTTTCATTATTTAAGCCTAATAATGAAAGATTGGTAGTTTCTAGGCTATGCTTGTAGGCAGAAGTGAGCCATTACAATAGGTTAGCAGAAATATAGACCAAATACACAGTAGCAGAGTGCAAGTAAATATAACTGCACCATTTTCACTATAATTGTTTTTTGTTTTATACTAAAATATGATACTCCAATTAAAAAAAGACAAAATTTCTACATTGAGAAGATTAAAGAAGAAATAAAAAGTCAAAACACAGAAAGAGGAAAACCTTAAATTTGTATGAAGAGCAGTGAGCGAGGAGAACAAACCTTCCTTGAAGGCTTACTACAGACATGTTTTTCTGCCTCTCATCATTCATATTAGAAATTATAAATTTCAAGCAATATTATGAAAATTAATAAAAATGTATGTGGCTTACCTGCTCTGGGACTACCACACCGCCTTCTCTGGTGAAGCACCTTCAAAACAGGGATCCCTCACTTGACTAACTTTCTAACTATAAAATGAACAGGATCGAGACTGAAGGGGTGGGATGTTTCCCTGCAATACAGGAAGATCCAAGCTTTGGGTGATCCTGTGTGACTCAATTGCAGTATTAGTTTTCCAACTTTGATTGTAAAGAAAAGTTGATAATGGCTTGCTAAATTTCTTATTCTGGCTGGATTAGAATTCTCAAAAGTCCTTGAAAAAACTTTACTCCCTTCTTACCTCTCCATTACTAACCCAATTGCTGCCTATCACCACAATTTTTCACTATAACCATGGTAAAATTTCTTTTTGAGGAATGGATTAAATTAATCAATATTCTAGATTAACAATATCTTTGTTGATATTTCAAGATTCTGTTTCTCTTTAAATGCTGTGGAAAAGGTTTTCTCTCAGACATACTGTGGAATCATTTTGAGATAACAGAAAAAACATGAGTGGAAAAGCAGAAAATCGGTCACTAGGGTTGACAAGACAATTTAAACTCATGTACTCAGTTGTTCCTTCCAGTAAGGATGTGTCTCATCTTCTTAACCTTTTAGTATGTATATCAGTTAATGAAGTAGACACAATACACTTTTGGCAGTCTTGCGTCCTGGAAAGCAAAACAAAATGCAAAGAGAACTTGTGCTTGTGATCCCTGTCACTATTAAACTCTGCTCAATATCTCTGGGGAAAGTAAGAGAACTGTTGACTGAGCACTGCAGAAAATAGGCTGACATCTCACGTTCTAAGGTGCAGTCTGAAAGGATTCTTCAAATATAAAGCAAAGAACCATTCACTGACATTTGTGATCCTCTATGACTAAGTGAAAAAACACCCAGAGAGGTACTAGAGCTTGTATTTGCTAGCTACATGCAGTTAACACTCTCAGAAAACAAGTGTTCTGACCAATGTTTTCTAATGCCAATGATCTCCCTGTAGTTTTCTGTTCATGGGACACAATGAACACAATTCTCCCTACTGCAAGTGAAATAATGAAGTATATTCAAGATCAGCAAGCCTGCTAAGTCTGCTCCTTGACTACCTGGACAGAACACAACAGACACACAATGAATAAGCAATACAGAGAAGCGGAGTGGAGCATTGGTAATATGTTGGCTGGGGGGAGAAGAAAAGGTAATCCTCCAGATTTCTCTTCTCAAAACCTGAAATTCCAGTGTCCTCTCTTGAAACAATATCTAGGGACTGTGAACTGTGATTCCCATCTGTATCTCATTATTGATAAAGATATGTAACCCCTTCATCACTGAGGACTGACAGTTTGGGAACACAGCACAACAGAAGAGAATGTAATCACAAGTGACCCTCTAAGCTATGAGGAAAGAACCACTCAACATTTCCCATTTTTCAAGGAGAAAACCCCAGAGATACTAGTAATAGGCAAATATTATGAGCAAAAATTATTAATAATAGCTTCCCTTTTAATTACAGTATAATTCTCAGCTGAACTGTATGTTAAATTTTAGATAAGCTTCCTATTATGTACATTATCATTTCATTCTAAAGACTTTAGAGAAATTCAGCTTTGCATGTCAGATAACTCAATACACATAAATACACCATATGCTAGAAAACATTTCCAGCTGTTGGCAAAATAATTTGCTTAAAAACTGAAAAATCCTTAATATTGCTCTTTTGCAAATAGTTTGAAATTGCTATAGAATTGTATTGCTATTTAAATGCATATTATAAGCACTTTTTTAAAAGTGTCAAGGAAGTTATATACCAAGAGATTTTCCAGTCTTCCAGTACTTGATAATAATTTTTAAAACAGACTCCACAAATAACCATCTGAGATTTATTATGTAATTTATTATGTAATTCTTTATAATACAGCTTCTCTAAATCTTTATTGAGCTGAATGAAACTAAACACAACAGGAGCTAATTGGTTAATTACTTTCCTCTTTTAAAAGAAAAAAATAAGTCTGTATTTGTTCCCAAGTGAAATATAAGCAAACTCTTCTCAGCACATATGCACATCAAAACACTGGCGTCCAGTGAAGTAAAGGTGTCAGCCTACTTTGTAAAGTGTCAGCCACAGAGTAAAAAGATGGTCTGACAGTATATATTGCAGCTCAAAGTGACACTTGTAGGACAAAAGCCAATGATTTGCTGTAAGCAGTATCTTATAATTTCCAGTAAATGAACACATGATTAGAGCAGAATAAATGTTAGAGCAGAATAAATGAGAGTCATCCATTGCTTCCACTGTTTTGGCATGACATAACTACAACAGATTAAGAGAAGTGGTAGATAGAAGCAATAGTCAAACAGTTTTATCAGCAGTCTGGCCCAAATTATGGAAACAGGACAACATCATCAGTCTCTAAATGAAACTCGCTTCTCCGATCCTGTCTTCTGTAGTACAACAAATATTCAATTGTTACTATGGGTGGAAATAAATAGACTGTTTAGCTTTTTTCAAGGATTCTGAGGACACAGTAACCTGAGCAACGTAAGAATTTTAAGAATAGAAAATAACCCTATGGGAACTTTGGTCTTTTTGGCATTATTTTTCATAAACAATATTGGTATTGGCAAACAAGGTAATATTTCTACATGCAAATGATTTTGTAATGCAAGTTGTAAGGTACACTTTCTGTCCCTCTTTGAAAGAACATTAAAATTTGGAAAAAAATAAGTAAATTGTTTATGCTAAACTTTTTATCAGGTTGATGTACTAAACTAATACGTAGATAGCTCTTCTGTTGCAGTTATCATCAACTGATTGATATATAGTTCTTTTCATTTAACAAAATAATATATGTAGTTAATGGATATAAAGTGCAAGATTGTTTCAACAAGAGAAGGTTTTAACTGGTTTTAAAGGTAAACATAGTTGGTATAAAGTACCTCCAATACATCAAGACTGCACATAAATAGTATTTGACCATAAAAGTCTCCCAGCACAGTTAAGAACTTGACACTGACAAAAGACACACTTCAAGGCTCTCTCCAATTCTGTAATAGGTGGGCTTGTCACACTATCCTGTGAAACAAAACCTAATTAACAGCATACTGAGATGTGGAGGTTGAACATATAAACAAGAGCAGTAATACTTACATAAGTAATAAAAGTGTAATAAAAACTTCTGCTAATAGAGAAAAAGAAAAAAAAAGAATTACATCATGTGGAGCATGTCTAATGAATTTTTGGCAGACTGATTTTGCCTTTATACCTGGCTGATAGGTCTTAAAACAGACAAAGGAAATTTAGAAATATAAGCTCTTATGGTATTTCTATTAATTATTATTAAAAATACAGTTAAGGACAAAAATATTCTAACTGGTAGCAGCAAGGGTTGTCACTTAGGCTCTTGAGCATATCTTAGGAAGTCTTATAATTGAATACTAGGAGATATGAAAGAACTACTTTCTATTTTAGATTCAGACTCGGAAAAATTATGAAATAGAAAAATAATTGCATTAAAAACCTTGCTAAAATAATGCTTTCAATGTTTTACTGTCAGACTTCTGATAGTAAGAAATAAATAGCAACACAGTAGTCTGGAACACAAAAACAATCACTGAAGAAAGTATAAGGACAGAAGCAGAGAACCATAGACTGCTGAGGCTTCCTGGCCAGCATTTAATTAACCGGGGAATCATGGAATTCAGTTGGGTTTGGGAGTGACCTTAAACATCATATTATTCTAATTGCCATGTCATGGATAGAAACACCTTTCATAAGACCAGATTGCTCAGAGTGCCGTCCAGTCTACCGTTGTGATTTTGTCATATTACTATTCTTAAAGAAACTAAAAGTAAGAGGACATCCTAAAAGAAAATTCTTCAATGTATGAAACTCAATTATCAGATAATGAACAAATTTAGGTGTCCTAGATCTCTAACACTATACAATTTTAGTGTACAGTGACTCACGGGAGTCATTAAAATTATTTTTGACAGAGTTAACTATGAAAAAGATCTCTTTGCCATTCAACATTCCTGCACTAAGATTTGGCAGCAAAGCACAAAAAATATGCAGGAAATATAAAGGGAAATAAAAATATGGCTTCATTGCAAACTGTCGATATTCACTACCCAATTTTTATTGCAAGGCAACCAAAGAAGCTGTGCTTATCATAGGATCATAGAATGTTGGGGGGATAAAATAGACCTCAAATATGATCTAATTCCAACACCCCTTGTCATGGGCAGTAACACCTCCCTCTAGATCCCATCCACCCTGGTCTTGAACACTTCCAGGGCTGGGCAACTTGTGACAGTGCTTCACCACCCTCACAAGAAAAAATTCTTTTCCAATATATAACCTAAATGGAATTTGAACAAACAGAAAATCAATAAATGTTTTTTTACTGGGGCTCTGACTTGGAGCTGTCATGATTTAGTTTATTTTAAAATTTTCTCCTATGACATTCTCCTATCTAGTTCTTCATGTTAGCTCCAGCCCTGATATTTTGTAACTTTACAAATCTTACTGTAGTGCACTTTTCAATATTGGCCCTGTTTCGGTCTCTCTGTTCCACTACAAGTATTACAGCTGTCAAAACCAGCCAAATTAATAATTGCTAGTGTTGTTATGACATGCAGTGTAAACCAAAGCTGCAGGCATGCAAGCCACTGGCCAAAATGGATAGCTACCACTATTATCTTTAGGTCTACATTCAGCAGTTTTATTCTGAGTCAGCTTTCTGGCTGGCTTTGTTTTATGGTGGACAGCATTGCTCATCACATGTTTGGACTGTATAATCCTTCAACATATGTTTCCTGATGAGACTTGTAAGAAGTGATAATCTTACACATAAATTAGATGGGTAAGCAGTTACTTCTAGAAGTCATTAGCTTAAATAAATGTAAAGGACTTATCAAGCTAATGTATTTAATACCATAAAAGTCACTGTATTCATATGAATTTCAGAGGAAAGTGTTTCGACAAAATTAGAAAACTGTCCTGTTTTTTACCAGTCATTCCTTGATAGTTTAAATACATGTAGCTTGGAGACACCATAGTTCATCCAATTTGGCTAAATTGACATCTATCTAGTTCAACAACTTCTTCAACCAATGGTTTGAACCTCCCTTTGCCATCACTGTCAGAATCCAGATGAAAAACTGTTACATACCTAGAGGGTTAAGAACTTTAGAAGCAGAAGTTGTCACACATAAATCCTATCCTGTCACGTAAACAAGTACTTTTTCATATACACCAGCATATTAACATGGCTTAAAGTTTTTTTAGTATCACAGAATCACAGAATAGCTGAAATTGGAAGGGACCTCCAGAGCTCAAGCAGTCCAACCCACTTGCAAAAACAGGACAACTTGGAGCAAGTGGCCCAAGACTATTTGGAGCTTTTGGATTTCTCTTACAGTCAGTAAACATATCCTAACTTTCAGAACGAACTTCATGCATTCTGATTCATGCCCATTGCCTCTTGTCCCATGGCTGGGGACAATCAGAAAGATCCTGGCTCCATCTTCATTGTACTTTCCCTCCAGGAATTTATTTACATTAATAAAACTCTTCCCGAGTCTTCTGTTCTCCAGATGAAACAGCCCCAGATCACTCATAGGAGAGATTCTTCAGGACCTTCCTTGTCTTCATGACTCTCCGTTAAACTTTGAAATTTGTCCAATTGAATTTCTTTCTAGCTTGGTGGCTGCCAGCCTATACTGGTGCCTAGAGTTGTTTCTCCCCAGATGCAAGACATTACATTTCCCCTTCTTGAACTTTATGATTTTCCTGTCCTCCCACTTCTCCAGCCTGTTTGAACTTACAATGGCAATTTCTGTAAAGGATAATAAAAAATGTTTCTACAAATATATTAATGGTAAAAGGAAAGGTAAAGCCAACCTTTGTTCTCTATTGGATGAGGGAGGGTGTGGTAGTTCTTTAGAGAGACCCAGATGACCGCCAATGGCAAAAGGAAAGAGCCTGCTCTTTTTCCGGGGGGGGTGGGGGGGAGGGTGGGTGGGTTGAAATTATAGCTTTATTTGGTCCAGAGCTCCTTTAGCTCCTTTCTGGTCCCTGCTGGTGTCAGAGAGACCAAGGCCCCACCTGTCCCAGGGCTTTTTCCCCGGGGGGGAAGAGCCCAGAGGCAGGGACAAGCCACTGCCCAGTCAGGGACAAGGTGGGAGTGGAACAGAGCTGGGTTACATTCCAGTGTGGGGGATGGGCGCAGCAGAGCAGGGACAAAACACGGGATACAGTTTCCAAGGGGGACAGGGGAAAACATTACAAACCAAATGAAACACAATATTAACCAAATTAACACACTGTAAGAGGAGGGAACATAGTAACTGCAGATGAGGAGAAGTCAGAAGTGCTTAATGCCTTCTTTGCCTCAGTTTTCAGTGGGAAGACAACTTGCCTTCCAGAAAACTGCTCTCTTGGGTTGGTTGATGGCGTCAGGGAACAGAATGATCCCCCCATTATCCAAGAGGAGGCAGTCAGAGAACTGCTGAGATGCTTGGATACCCATAAATCTATGGGACCAGATGGGATCCATCCCAGGGTGATGAGGGAGCTGGCAGATGAGCTTGCTAAGCAACTCTCCATCATTTACCTGGCCCACTGAAGAGGTTCCAGATGACTGGAAAATGGCCAGTGTGACACACATTCACAAAAAAGGGTTAGAGGGAGGATCCTAGTCATTATAGACCAGTCAGCCTGACCTTAGTGCCTGACAAGATAATGGAACAGTTTATACTGAGTGTCATCACACAGAATTTACAGGATTGCCAGGGTGTCAGGCCCAGCCAGCACGGGTGTAGGAGAGGTAGGTCATGTTTGACCAACCTGGTCTCTTTTTATGACCAGGTGACCTGCCTGGTGGATACAGGAAGGGCTGTGGATGTTGTCTATTTGGACTTCAGCAAGGCTTTTGACACTGTCTCCCGCAGCACACTCCTGGATAAGCTGGCAGCCGGTGGCTTGGACAGGAGCTCTCTTTGCTGGGTTAGGAACTGGCTGGATGGCCGGGCCCAGAGAGTGGCGGTGAACGGTGCTGCATCCAGCTGGGGCCAGTCACCAGTGGTGTCCCTCAGGGGTCTGTGCTGGGCCCAGTTCTGTTCAATACCTTTATTGATGACATGGATGAGGGTATTGAATCTTTGATTAGTAAATCTGAGGATGACACTAAGCTGGGAGCGTGTGTCGATCTCTTGCAAGGTGGGGTGGCTCTGCAGAGAGATCTGGACCAGTTGGACGGATGGGCAGAGTCTAACAAGATGAAGTTTAATAAGTCCCAGTGCCGAGTCCTGCACTTTGGCCACAATAACCCCCTGAAGCGTTATAGGCTGGGGAAGGTGTGGCTGGACAGTGCCCAGGAGGAAAGGGACCTGGGGGTTCTGGTGCCAGCAGCTGAACATGAGCCAGCAGTGTGCCCAGGTGGCCAAGAGGGCCAATGGCATCCTGGCCTGGATCAGGAATGGTGTGGCCAGCAGGAGCAGAGAGGTCATTCCTCCCCTGTACTCGGCACCGGTCAGGCCTCACCTTTGAGTATTGTGTCCAGTTCTGGGCCCCTCAGTTTAGGAAGGACGTTGAGATGCTTGAGCGTGTCCAGAGGAGGCAACGAGGCTGGTGAGGAGCTTGGAGCACAAGCCGTATGAAGAATAACTGAAGGAGCTGGGGTTGTTTAGCCTGGAGAAAAGGAGACTCAGAGGTGACCTTATCACTCCCTACAACTTCCTGAAAGGTGGCTGTAGAGAGCTGGGTGTTGGTCTCTTTCCCCAGGCAGCAACTGGCAGAACGAAACGGCACAGTCTGAGGCTGTGTCAAGGGAAATATAGGTTGGACATTAGGAAAAAGTTTTTCATGGAAAGATTGATAAGGTACTGGAATAGTCTGCCTGGGGAGGTGGTGGAGTCACCATCTCTAGACATGTTTTAAAAAAGACTGGATGTGGCACTCAATGCCATGATCTAGTTGAGGTGTCAGGGCATGGGTTGGACTTGATGATATTGAAGGTCTCTTCCAACCTACACATTCTGTGATGCTGTGATTCTGTGAATCCACTTTAAACACGATGCAGCTAGAAATAACAGAAAGAAATAAATATGGTGATGCCAGTGGGGAAAGGATGGCAAAATTTAATAAGTTTGCAGCAAATAAGTCTAGAGTGTACATTAGACTGTGTCTAATTTGCTACAGCTCTGGTCCCAGTCTGCTGGGTGGAGAAAGGTATGTCTGAGGTCATCTCCTTTCAGGAAGACATCACCTTAACAAGACGCAGAGTGTCTCATTGTATAGACTTAACTGCAAATATTAATTTTCCTCTTCATAAGAGGTTCAGTTTGCCAGAGCAATCAATTTTACACAACAAACAAATCCGAATAAGGTGTCACATTGAAAATATGCTGTACATTTAATCCTTATATATTGTCACTCCTCAAAGGCATTCACAGAACTGGTGATAAAACCATGAGAAGTTTCCATTGTAACAACATAACAAGAGCTCCAACAGCATTTAAAAAAATCTGCTTGGCTCACAGTTATATTCTTCCCCTATTGAGGAAGGTTCTGGAAGCCAAGTTGCAGTTCTCAGTTAACTCAATATTAAGTTTCTGTCCACACGACTATGAAGGAAATGAGATGCCATTTCTTGAATGTTACTACATCTTTCAATGGTTTAGTTACTAAATATTTTTCATACTTTTTCTGAACCTGCATATGCAGTTTCAGGACAAGTAGTAGAAATGTAGGAATCATATCAAGAAGTCGTATTTTTCCCTCAGTATAATTTTACTGTAAAAGAGATTTCTTCCACTTTCAAGTAAATGTTTTAAAGTTTAAATCACTTGTGAATCTAGATACAACAAATATCTTCAAAATTGTTAGACAATTTGTCATGTTCTATAAACTTCAGCTCTTTAGAACTGCCAAAAGAGCCAGAAGTATTGAAATATAAAGTAAGTAAGAAAAAGTTAGCTGGAGATGTTGTCTGTCATTTGAAATAAATATTTGCACTAAGTTTCAACATGAAATTAAATTACTTTGTTTTACTAGCTCTATTTAGCCCAGAACAAAAATCTCATTTCTTGCAAGTAACTCATAGTGCATGTCAGAGAACATTGGCTTAGACTGCATTCTTTTGTGTTTCACTGCATTCAAAATTTCCTTGATTCTTTTACCAATATGTGAGTTACTTATGGGACAGAGGGAAGTGTGTACACCCAGCTTTAGGTGTACTTCCTTATCAGGGTGAGGTCTTATTGTAGCAATTTCCCTTTTAAAATAAACAATCTGACTCAGATAAGGAACTGGGTTCCTCAGGTGTAGATATCTCCAAATGCACTTCTAATGCTTGTTGCACTTTCTCCTTTTTAAATATGACAGTAAGAAGTTAGCTTACACACTAACTGTGGCTAATTATTCAGCATCAACCTAGAACAAATTTTGGCAAAGATTAGCTGGGAGTCTAAAGTGGGTGAGAGTTAAGTGTAAGCCACTCACATAAGGTTGAGTATAAACTATCTCCTTCTACTCTAGTAACTAGTGATATAAAGCATCACATCACTTTAAATCTTAAAGCACTAGATTTTTTTAATGAAGACAGAGACAAAATGTATCCTGTCTTCCTATGTGCCCTGGTAGACTTGAATACTGTGGCTGTGACCTGCCTCACTGTGATAAGAGATAATGTGTTTTACATATAATTTTAAGTAATTAGGCATTGAATTAACTTCCGAGTAGGTGAAATTGCAATGTCTGCCTTTTCTAGACTAAGAGCTAATAGTACTGCTGGAGGGAGAAAGTCTTTACTAACCCCAGTGGAAATGGCCTTGAACTCAGGAAATCATTAAGTGAAACAGTAAATGGAAATTATTCAGTAGCTGAGCTGCTGAAAAAAAGGGCATTAAAGATGAATAGAAATTTCATTTTTCCGCCCTCCTTTTTGCCTTGCCTTTTGACAGTCACTGAGCAAGAAACTTGTTTAGGCAGAGATGTCAGCAAGGATCATCCTGAGAGAGAAATGACATACATTCTTTAGAACAGTGGAAAACAGAATATTACATTGGTGTTAATGTGTGTGTGTGTGTGTGTGTGTTTGTGTGTATATATATATACACACACACACACATACACACACACGCATACACATTTATGTGTGCATATGTATGTGTACGTAAATATTTTTATATATGTTCTTCATTGATAGCAGAGACAAGAAGGAGAACATTAAAGCTGTATGAATAAGAATTTTAGGTATTTTTTCATACTCTGAGATGAAGTTTCTTCCAAAATTGTCACATCTTTGCACTATCAGAGTGCTGATTTATTATAATTTATATATTCTTCTGAATCATGATTTTAAAGAGTTAAGATTTTAGCTAAGGGTTAGAAGCAATTTATATTGATCAAGATGTAAGTTAGATCAGTAAATGGTAGGTTAATGATTATTAGATGCCCAATCTAGAGCTAACTGTTATATTATGAGTTTGTTTATAGAAAAAGTGGAGTAAGTGAACCATCATAAGAACAGACTGAAACCACTAAGAACAATGGCCAGCATCTGGACTTCATACCAATCAATCATGAAGCAGGGGACCTTGGACAGTGCCAGAGGGTCACTGAGACCTGATGAAGACTCTCCTGACTTCATCCTTTGAGACCACTGACCCAATTCGAGACCACCGACCCAATTCAAGAGAAGAACTGCACACGCGTGAAGGACTGATAGCCTCATTTTAATACCGAGCGGGGATGGGACATGCTGGGGTTATGCATACGTATTGTATGTAAGATCTTGGAAAATAAATAGAGAGCAAAGAGCCTTGTTCGGGGCGGCCACGCCTTTTGGAGATGACTCCCGTGCTGCCCACCAGTGAATAAACATACCACTGTCTAACTTTAATTAGTTAGAGGATCTTTGTGATTATATTGGTTTTCAATGACTCAGTTGGCGAGCCAAGCAGGAGAAGGTTCTGCTCATCTGTGAGACCAGCTCGGGTGGAGGACCCCCTCAGGGCGCCCCCGGGATATTCCTGGAAGAGTGGGCTCCACTGCCCGACCTGTTCATCCAGCAGCAAAGAACTCCTGACTACTAAAACTCTGGGCAAAAAGGTATGTTTAGAAAAAATGGAAACAGTTTGAGCAGTGTAAGGCATATGCATGGTCAGGAAAGGCTGTTGGTAAGTCATAGGAACGTCCCACGCACACCTTGTGCCTCTGTAGTGTGCTTGCAAGCTCAGTTGGTATCTGGTCAGTTGTACTTGGTTGCCAGCAGAGAAAGCTGTTAAGCTGTTGTACCAGGCCATGGAGGGCTCGGATTGTTGCTGCTGGCAGAAGGGGATTTTGCCATTTGCTGTGCCATAGAGGGCTCAGTTTGCTAGAATCCGGGGCTAGCAATTGTAAGGGAAAATCCTGATTTGTGGCTGTTAATGTGTCCTGATTGTACAGGGCCGTGGAGGGCTCAGGCTGTGGTTGCTGGTAGAAGGGGATTTTGCCATTTGCTGTGCCATAGAGGACTCAGTTTGTTAGCAGTCCAGGGCTAGAAATTGTAAGGGCAAATCCTGATTTGTGGTTGTTACACTGTGTGAATGTGTCCTGACTGTGAGAATGATTGTCAGAGAGTTTGTTGAGATGTGCTGCCAGCACGAAGTGATTGAGTTGCTTGGATCCAGTTTCGTTTTCAGGCGACTGAAACGACCGTGGAAAAACAAAGCGAGTGGGGTGTATGAAAATCCTTAAAGCCCCCTCCCTGCTGTGACTGTGGTGTGTGTGTTTTGGTTACTGGGATGGTATTCACTGTAACTGTATTTTTGAGGCAACATCTATCTTGTGTTAAAAGTTATAAGTGCAGCATATGCTGAGTGAAAGAGTTGATTAGCCTCTGAGAGCTGAGGCGTGAATGTCTTTGAAGTAGATTGAGGACAGCAAAGGGCAGAACCAGTTTGGCAAGGAGGAATAGAAGCCCTTGACAAGAGTTTAATTGTGATTTTAGGTACAAAAATTGTGTTTGTAGGCTGTTGGAATTAAAGTAAGGGTAACTTCAGTCTGAGAACCCAGTCTAGTCAGATGAATAAACCTAATTCCTTTACTTCAGTGGTTTGGGTTTGACTTGTGGGAGTCTGTGAATTCAGTAAACTGGTGGATAGACAGAGGAAATGAGAGAATATATTTAGAGGGCTTATATCAGATATCCACTGGGAGACTAGTGGCTCTGGTTTGGAGAATTTAGAAGGTCAAGAAGGAGTGAATGGAAGAGCTTGTATTTTTGGGAATTTTCCTCCAGCTTTTGGTGCATCTAGAGGTTGTCACTGTGCCTGGGTGCTTTTGCAGTGTAAAATTTGTGCAGGACGTTACTATTGTTCTTCTGCTAACTGATACAGAGAATGTGCCCAGTGTAAACAACAGCTCCTTGATCGAGCTGATTTAGAGCCAAAGATTTTAACACATTTAGTAAAGCAATTTCTATTTCAACTCCAGCTCCAGCTCTGAGCATAGTTGAATCAACTCTGATTTCTATTTCAAGTTTAGCTTCACCTTCTATTTTATCCCTTACTCTGACTACTCCACTTACTCCTAAATCATTCCCATTGCCCAGCAGTGATAGTGGAGAAGAGAAGCCCTCTCCAAAGGTTCCTACAGCATCCCGGACTCAGAAACAAGCCAAAGAAGAGGACATCAAAAAAGGGAGGCAGTGGTTGTTCATGTTAAGGAAAACTGAGATGGACGGGAGGATCTTGCCCTAAGAGTCCGTCTGGTTATAATGAAATTAGGGAATAAAGAAAAAGAAATTAAGTTTTTGATAAACACACGGGCAACATATTCAGTGTTAAATAAATCTTTAATACCAATAATAGGTGATTATGTTATGGTAAAAGGGGTAACTGGCCAATCTAAAAAAGCCTATTTTTGTAGGCCGTTGAAATATAAACTAGGGAAACAATGGGGAATTCACGGGTTTTTATATATGCCCAATGCTTCATCAGCACTTTTGGGTAGGGATCTATTGGAACTATTAGAGGGGGAAAAAAAAAAAAAAAAAAAAAAAAAAAAAAAAAGGAGAGATTACTTTGGAGGTTAAGGACCAACAATATGTGGAATTGTTAAGCTTGATGTAGATAACTAACGAGGCTAATGTTGAAGGTGAAGGTGAGATTTACAGAAAAATAATGGATCAGGTATTTCCTGGAGTTTGGGCTTTTAACATACCAGTTAAGTTTAAAGAAGGAAAACAACTAGTTAGAGTTAAGCAGTACCCCCTGAAAAAAACAAAAGTTAAGGGATTAGCCCAATGATTGAAAATTATTTACCTGTTAAAAAGCCTGATGGATCATATGGAATAGTATAAGATTTAAGAGCTTTTAATAGGGTAACTGCGGACTTATACCCCATGGTTGCCATTCCCTAAACTTTGTTAACTTGTTTAACACCTGAACTAACATGGTTTATTGTTTTAGATTTAAAGGATGCTTTCTTTTGCCTTCATCTCCATGAAGCCAGACAGAAAATTTTTGCATTTGAATAAAAAACTCAGCTCACATGGACAGTGCTTCTGCAGGAGTTCAAAAAATTGCCCACCTTGTTTGGAGAACAACTAGCAAAAGATCTGGAATCCTGGGAAGCTCCATCAGGAGAAGGACAGCTGTCACAGTATGTGGACGGGGTCTTGATATCTACCAAAATTCAAGAGGCATGTGTGGAGTGGATGGTAAGCCTCTCAAAATTTTTGGGCCTACAGGAGTATCGAGTATCCCAGAAGAAAGCCCAGATGGTGAAGCAAATAATTATTTACTTGAGCTACGAGGTTAGTACTGGACCAAGAACCTTAGGACAGGATTACAAGGAAGCAATATGCCAGACCCCAAAACTCCAGACAGTAAAAGAACTGAAAACTTTTCTAGGCATGACAGGGTGGTGTAGACTGTGGATTTCTAACTATGGGTTGCTTGTTAACCCTCTGTATGCCTTGATCACGGAAGGGAGCAGGGATCTCCAAAAGAAGCAACGCAAGCCTTCGACCAGCTAAAGAAGGCCCTCATGTCAGCTGCAGCCCTGGGACTTCCAAACCGTTCTTTTTGTTTTCACATGAGAAGCAGGGGATTGCTTTGGGAATACCAGCACAAAACCTGGGCCCGTATTGCAGGGCAGTCGCCTAAGCAGCTGCATGCAGCAGCTAAGGAATGGCCAGGGTGCCTCAGAGCCATTGCAGCAGTGGCAGTGAACACCACACAAGTTCACCCTAGGCCAGAAGATGACCGTGCTAGTATCCCACACAGTGTCTGCAGTCCTAAAAGTGAAAGGGGGACATTGGCTCTCCCCACAGAGATTCCTGAAGTACCAAGATGTTGAGATTGTGGTAACTAACATTGTGAATTCAGCTTCCTTCCTCAGCATGAGTATGGGAGAACCAGTGATCCATGAGTGCCTGGAGGCCATCGAAGCCACCTACTCCAGTTCCCCGGTTGTGAAGGACACCCTGCTTGAGAACACTGAGACCTGGTCCACCGATAGAAGCAGCTATGTCATCAGTGGAAGGCATGCTGGGTATGTGGTTACCACGGGCAGAGAGATAATAGAGCCTGGACTATTACCAACCAACATTTCAGCACGGAAGGCTGAAATAACTGCCTTAACTTGGGCTTTAGAGCTGGTAAAAAGAAAGTTTATAGTTACATAGACTTGAGGTATGCATCTAAGGTAGTTTATGGACATGGAGCCATCTAGAAAGAAAGAGGACTGTTGAATTCACAAGGAAAAAATATTAAACATGCACAAGAGATAATAAAACTGTTGGAGGCAGTCCAGCTACCTGAAAAGGTAGCCATCATGTATATCAAGCCATACCATAAAGTGAGCTCTGAATTGGAGGAAGAAAACAAGCTGGTGGACAGAAAGGCAAAAGAAGCAGCTAAAGGCAAGGTAATTGGTGAAACTATTGAGGCAGCCTTAATGCCAGATGGGCAAATTTCCACTGAAGGTAAGCCAAAGCACAGTAAAAAGGACAAGAGGGGTGGGGTATTATAGATAAAAGGAAAGGAAGGCTTATGATCCCCTTTTACATGTTATAATCATTAGTGAAAGAGGAACATGAAAAAACACATTGGGGAATAGATGCTCTGTACAACCATTTAAAAGATAGAATCATAGCTAGAAATTTGGACAGTACAGTAATTTAGGTGACTTGCCAATGGAGTCTTTGCCTCCAAACTAATCCCAAAAATATTCCTAAACCAAAGCTTGGGCAAAGGATATAGACCTGGGCAGCAACAGAAAACTGATTTTTTAAAACTGCCCAGGAAAGGAGGGTCCTGATGCCTATTGGCAGACAGTTAACTGATACCTTTTCAGGGTGGCCAAAAGCCTTCCCTACCAGAACTGCCAAAGTGCAAGAGGTAAACAAAGCATTGTTACAAGAAATAATACCACAATTTGGAGTCTCAGTCACAATGTCTTCAGATAGGGGGCCACATTTTATTAAATTGTGTGCAAATTAACTGCCATTTAGGCATAGACTGGGAAGTTCATATTCCATATCATTCCCAGTCAAGTGGCCAAGTAAAGAAAACAAGAAGGAAAGTAACCTTGGCCTCTAGCTCTTCCACTAGCATTATTATGAATTTGGACTAAGCCAAGAGTAAAATAAAAACTAAGCCCCTTTTAAATATTGTGTGGAAGACCATATGGAATTTATGAACAGACAACACCCACTCAGGCAGAGGAAGAAATTTTACACAGATATATGATGGCCCTAAATAAATGACTAAGAGAAATAGAGAAATGTGGGTGGGACTCAAACCGGAGAACTAGATGAACCAGTACATGATGTACATCCTGGGGATTATGTGTACATTAAGTTTTTAGCAGAAAAAACTTTGGAACCATGGTGGGAGGGACCATTCTAAGTGCTCCTCATCACCTTTACTGAAATCAAGATCAAGGAACAAACTAACTGGATCCATCACTCCCAAGTGAAGAAAGCTCCTGAGAAACTCTGGAAAGTTATACCAGGTGATAACAAACTGAAATTAAAACATTCTTGGGAAAATAAGTAACAAGTATAGTATAACAACTTTTTGAAAAATAAGAAAGTTTGTAATTGTAATAGATAATCAAGTAGGTGTAGCCTAGAGAGTAGTGGCATTTATGACCATCGCTATAGCCACAGCTAATGGAGTACCACTGCATTGAACGTGACTGGTAAATGTAAGTGCCAAGGGAAAGCTTATGATTTTGTCTCATGTAAGTCTCTGATTCAGATGCTTAAAGATTACAAATGCAACTGTGTAAGAAGGAAAATGTTTGAGGATATGAATATACATTTGTCCAGGATGGATTATACAGGACAAGGTTGTGTCTGTCTTAGGACAATATGCCCCATCATAATGGTGGATGAGATTATTGTGAATGAAACTTAATTAAACTTGTGCATTTTTAACGTTGTCAAAATTGAATGATGTGATGTTTTCTTATCAGGGACCTGTCATATTTTACCAACATATAAGGCAAACTTGACTACTGTTCAAAAAATATTGCCTGTGCCTACAGAGATGAATTTAACTTTAGTTGCACAATTATTGAAACACTATGAATTAAAAGAAATTCTTAAATAAATTAAAGATAAAAGAGAGAGAACTTTAATTACAATACATCATGACACAGGGACTATACGGAGAGTATTTAAAGGTTAGAAGGAGGTCCATCCCATCATTGGCGGGATGTGCTTTTTGGATGGTCACCAACTGCAACTGGTTTGCTCAATACCTTGGTTCATCCAATTATTGTTTTGCTTACTTTAGTTAGTGTAAGTTCAATTGTGTTTGTCATAATACTTCTTTAAAATTGGAGAATGCTGGCACGAGTAACTGTTTTAACTTCAGTATCAAGAGCATATGGTACGGTTTTAAAGGATGCTTGCTACAGAGTTTTGCTGGATGAAGAATAATCTATTAGTAAAATAATTTACTAACTTTGAAGAAGGAGTGGGGAATGGATCATGATTTTAAAGAGTCAAGATTATAGCTAAAGGTTAGAAGAAATTTATATTGATCAAGATGTAAGTTAGGTCAGTAAATGGTAGGTTAATGATCATTAGATGCCCAAGCTAGAGCTAACTGTTATATTATGAGCTTGTTTATAGAAAAAGTGGAGTAAGTGAACCATCATAAGAACAGACTGAAACCACTAAGAACAATGGCCAGCATCTGGACTTCATACCAATCAATCACGAAGCAGGGGACCTTGGACAGTGCCAGAGGGTCACTGAGACCTGATGAAGACTCTCCTGACTTCATCCTCTGAGACCACTGACCCAATTCGAGACCACAGACCCAATTCAAGAGAAGAACTGCGCACGCGTGAAGGACTGATAGCCTCATTTTAATAGAGAGCGGGGATGGGAGGTGCTGGGGTTATGCATAAGTATTGTATGTAAGATCTTGGAGAATAAATAGACAGCAAAGAGCCTTTTTCAGGGCAGCCACGCCTTTCGGAGATGACTCCCGTGCCGCCTGCCGGTGAATAAACATACCACTTTCTACCTTTAACTAGTTAGAGGGTCTTTGTCCGTGACTATATCGGTTTTCAACTACTCACTTCCGGAACAAATTTGCTTAACACAGCCTGACATGATTTTTTGCCTTTATTAAGGTCTGGATCAACCAAGCCTTAAGATTAACACAAATAAATTTTCTTTTCTACTCTTACAGATTTGCCCTTCTCTTCTCCCTTGATTTTGTTGTGCTTGGATATTTAGAGGGGTTTTTTGTTGGTATTCCCTTTACATCAGATCAAAATGAATGTTTTTTCTTCTGTTGAAAGAGATGATTGGAGCTCTGTTTCTAAGGAAAACTGTTACTGGCACCCAGCAAGGAATTTAGAAGATGTGGGAGGACAGAGGGAGAAAAGAAATTTTTCTGAGTAGTTGCCTTACTGCATTCTACGATTGCCTTTTTATTATTTATATGTGCTAGATTTGTCTTCCTTGTAATGTGAATATAAATGTTGTATTTTGGAATATGATCATTGATTTCAGGATGGGTCCATTAGTTTTTTCTTAGCTGAGAATCAATAGATGCAATTATTTTTCAGTGAGATAATTCAGGTTGGTATTCAGAGAATGATCTTTATCCAGTATTAATATCAAAGATGTTGACAAAATGAAATTTTATTTGGTTGATCTCAGAAGTCATTTTCCTCAAAAACTGGCATTTTTTAATGTTTTAGGTTTTTTTCAATTCATAGAAATAGTTACAGGGTTAAAAAGATAGTCTGTTAAATAAAGAACCTACAAAAAACTCAAGGCAGTCACTATGAGCACTTGAATATGGTTGGGCTCTGGTGGTCTCAGATCAATGATATTTTATAATTCTGAAAATAATTTCGAAATATAGCAATTGTAAAAGTGTTTTAAATAATGTGTTCCTTATTCTTCAAATTAAATCAGGATGTATCTGTAATTTAATGTTAGTGCTAGGGAAGCTGTGTAGAATAGGACAAAGAGACTTAGAAAAGGCTCTGTTATTGCTCTGGTTATTTGTCCCATATGATAAATAAAGTAAATGTATATTTAACTTCACTGTGATACAGCCCTAGAAAAAGTTAATGTATGGCACCACAATAACTATTTACCTGGGAAAAATGTCCTTCTTTATATGTCTTGGACACATTTTTTTAAGTAATATTTATTCTTCTCCGGTGTGGGGATACCAAGCACAGACTCATTCTCATGCTTCTGATCATAAGCCAACACAGTGTTTATGCAGAGATCTCTTGCTTTTCTACAGAAGGGAACATGTAATAAACAACAATAAACAGCCAACCGAAGGTGGTTCTTCTGACTTCTTTTTCATTTATTGCAGTCATTCTTCATGATTTTGCTGGATTCTGAGAGAAATTAATTCACTCACTGTTATTCCTTAATGTATTTCTCCCATATGCACTCCAGCCAAGCTAACAAATGCCCTAAAAGTCTTCATTCTTTTTATCAGATCTGATAGTCTGTCATTTTCTGTTATTTGTATAAAGAGCATATATTATATGACTTCCTAACAAGAAGTGTTTTTTGTGGTCCCAGTTAAATATCTTGGTATGTAATACAGAGATTTCACTAATACCTCCTGTCTTCTCAAAATGTTCCCAGAGGAGAGATCAGTGAGAGTTATACTGTTTTCATAGCCCTGTGCTGGAATTCAAAACACAGAAAAAACCCCTTTCTATCAGTGTCTTTACAGTCCTACCTTTATAACTGTCTGCTGCCTAGCATAGGGATTCTAACCCTACCTCCCCAGATAATTATGTTCTTTTGCAAGAAGTTAAAGTAAAAAACAAAAACCAAAACAAAAAAACTTTGAAGCATCAATTGAAAAATTTACTAGATCAGTCTCTTGGGAGAACAAGTCTTAAAAAAAATCTGATACATTTTAGGGGGTATCCTAAAGGGCCATTCACATCTGACCATGTCAGAGCAAGGGCCAGGGCAGTGCTGAGTTGGAATTCTGGCACCATGAGACATGATCAGTGGCACAGGAACAGCTCAAACCATGCGGACTCCCTAAGGAACTGCTACTCTGCCTTACATGCTACAGAACTCATTTCTTCCCTCCCTTTTCTGCTTCCATCTGTCATGCCTCAGCTGAAGGAACAGGAAAAACATGCCATAGCTAAACAAAAGAAAACATAGGCTGAATAATAAGAAATTAATTTTAAAAAATAATTTAAAGAGGACTACAGGAAAAAGAATGAAATAACACGTACCTAGAAAGAAAAATATTATATATCTTACAATTTTTTCAAGATATCTTCTCACGATATATTATAACATAAATCGTTTATAAAGCTTCATGTGACCATGAAATAAATATATATTTAACTGCTAAATACACAAGAGTTGGAAGCAAGACTTACAGTAATATTGTTCCAAATTTTTAAAGTCCTGCATTTCTTAAATTAACATATATATATATATCTTTTTATACATATACCTACATTCACATATACACAAAGGTACATGTTTATTTCAAAGGCAGATTTTCAGGTACAAAATCTACAAAAAACCAAATTCTTACTAGGATCTGTTTGTGTCAGTCACTAAAATATTGTAAGGCAAAATTCATCAATTATCTAAATTAAGTTGTCTACAATGAAATAGCATCAGGAATTAAATAGAGCAGTAGAAGGGTTTAGTTAGTAACTTATCTCCTAAAACAAAACTCTGACAAAATATCTAATAATAATTAATTATAATTTCATAAATTTAAAGAAAGTTATTACTGTTACTATTATCCAAACTGATGTTTACTACTGTGTGAAAATAATAATTATACTTTATATGAATATCCCTTTTCACAAGTTCTTGTGAGGAACACAGAATACAGTTACAAAAGACTGCCAAATGTCATTTTATGCCATATTCAAATATAAGTCCTGAAGTTTTCAATTGCCAGAGGCACAGGATATAGTCTCCTAATGCCCTTTTTCCTGCTTCCATTGATTAGCATCTGTTTTTATATGAAGTCAGACAAGTTAAATTATCTGTGGTAGTGTTTGTTATTGAATATTTAAAGAGACTAGATTCAGCAATACTTTGAACGTGCCTGAAGAAAAACATGAAATCAATAAACTACTAGGTTATAGTTTATGATACCATATGTTGTCATCAAAGGGGGAGAACAGCAGCCTCCTAAATTCAGAGTCTTGGTGTTGTAAAAGTACTACGTGTCCAAGAATGAATGCTGGATTTAGAATTTAGCATGAGGTAAGATAAAATTAAAATTCAGCACTTTCCAACCTAAAATCAGCCCCATGAACATTTTCTAATTAAACAAACACAAAAAAGATGTCTTAACATAAGCTTGCCTAGTTATTTCATGTACAAGTTTTTAAGAAAATAATCGAAGGACCTTAGAAAGAATGAAGAGTATGGTTAAATAACAAATATTTTACTTTAGAGGAAAACAACTTTTCCATTGAAAAGTAATTCAAAATAATATAAAAGTTTCAACAAACTATCCTAAGCTGTGGGGAGTTCAATGAGTTTGAGGAAGCAGCTCAGCCCTAAAACAGAAATAAGTATATTTTCATCACTTTTGCCACAAACAACAGTACGTTGTCATTAAACACATGCCAAACAACTTCATTCTGTCTGCCAACTGCATGTGGTTCCTTGTGACACATACACACATGAGAATTATATTCTGCATGCAACTGTTTACTTCTGTGAATTTGTAATATATCCTATAGGCAGTAGACGTGCGTTTAAGACCTTGCAATATTGAAGAATGAAACAACAAAGACTTGAGTAAGGGAACTGCATTAAAATGTTCATAGCTTTTGCAATAAAGTTGAAATCACTCTCTCACTCCTTGTTTGCAACATGTTTATTAGCAACTACTGATATTATGAAATGTTTTCTTCTGAACAAAAATATCACTTTTCCAATTTTTCTTTAACAGTTTTAAGTACAAGACTGGCCTACATATTCTCTTTGTCTGCTAGCTTAGCTAATATCTCTAAGTGCTACAGCACAAGCACATCAAAGGCAGGATTAGGTTTATCCAGCCTAAACCTGAAATTCTTATTCCTATGAATAGAAGGCCAACACATACATGTGGATTTAACATAACTATCCATTTAGTAATTTGCTTATGCTTTTCCTTTATATTTCCCAAATATGTTTTTATTCCCTGTGTCATTCCAAGTCACATAAAAAATTTAAATGCAGAACTTAATGAAGCAGGGTATTTATATCTGGAAGAGCTGGTCTTAATCCTTCTTTTCTTTTTACTCTCATATTCATGATGAGCCTACAGCAGCACTTCAGATTATTTCCTCATATGACATTGCAAAAGACAGGAGGTGCAATTAAAATCATGACATGAATCAACTTCTGAACTCCTTTCTTAAAACTTTGGAGTAGGAATTTAGAAATAATATTGTTAGGCAATGATCCTCTAATCTGAATGGCTTTTCAGTACACAAATAATAAATATTAAATATTGAATATATAAAAATATCTTACATCTTGATAATTATTGACATGTAACTGTATTTCATATTATTTGCTTTATAGTGGGAAACCCCTTAAATTATTATCATATCTTTTTACTATTATTATAAGTATTCTTTATTTATTACCTAAAATTCAAGAAAATAAATCTTGGAGAAATTACTTAAATATATAATTAGATTATTTCCATGGTTAAGTGGTAAGATAAATGCTAAACACTGCTGCTAAGCAGTGAGGAATGAATCAAATATGACACTCACCTTAAAATATGTCTGAAGTACCAGCTCAAGCACAGCAGATGATAGATCCAAACCTATGCAGAACCAGGCGCTTCATGTCACTCACTCACCAAATTGTTAAAATATAGCTACTGCCCCTGAGAGAGGTGAAATCTTCACGGGACATTATTTTTACAACTATTTTCTCCTCTGTTAGCAAATGCTGGTTGAAGTATTTCTTACCTACCTGACTCAGCTACATTCAGTAACAGTAATACCTACAACATTTCCTGATGAGGCTATGTCTCGCGCTATGATGGTGTCAGTTATCTAATAGGGCTTTTCCACCTCAATCTTCTACATCTTAGAATAATACAATTTGTAAAGAACAACATATAAAAGAGGAAATGACTGAAAATATCATTGCATAGTCTTACTGAGGATTTCTTTAGGAAAACACAGATATTTTGCTCAAAATGAAAATGATTTTTACTTATTTAATAAAGTAATTTTTCCCTCATTTAAAAGCTAAATGGCTTTCCCCATTATCAAAGCTGATCTTGAATGTAACTGCTGAAATTCTAAAGCAGATGTTCAACAATAGCTCTATTTCTCTCATGAAAATATTCATGAAAGTGAATTTTTGAGGATTATGCTGGCATAATTTCTTTGCACCAAATGAAAAATGGCTTTTTCCATTGGTTTGTTTACCAGAACTCAGAACACTATCAAGGTAATGGAGTTCACTCATGTTCTATTAGAAGCACACAGGCTCTTTAAAGAAATCATCATCAGGTTGCCAAATTATCAAAACATCTTTAAACATCAGTTACCTTTTTGGGTTTTTATGACAAGCATGGAAGATCTGTTTCCATAATAAAAATGACTCCCTCAAGCACGCAAGAAAGTATGTGGGAGGCTCTTCAGATCACTTGATTTAGACTTGCTAACAGCAAATTCTTGTGTTGCAATAATAGTAGGGTTACATTTAAAGAGTTCTAAAATGTGGGGGGGTTTGTTTGTTTGTGTTTGTTTGTGTTTGTGTTTGTTTTTGTTTTTGTTTTTTTTCTAAATGAAAATTTAGCCCTATCAGGAAAATTTCTGGAATTTTTGAAAGGCAAACCTAAAATATAGTCCTATATAAAAGATATAAATTGAAATATTATTCAGCAAATCTATTATTCAGATATTTTTGTTGGTTTTGATCAAACTGCAGTAACTGGTGCGTTAGTGTTGACATGCAGCAAAAAAGCAGGGACTCCTACCTTATTGTCCTCATTCAAGTCAGAGCTGGCAGAGAGGAAAGTTCTGCTTATCAAGCCTGAATTCATTGCATGACAAGGTAACCCACCTAACTGATCAAGGGAAGCCAGCCTATGTAGTCTTTTTGGATTTCAGTAAAGATTTAGATATAGTCTCCCCCAGTATCCTTCTGGACAAAACATCCAATGCATAGCTGGATAAACACATCATGGGGTGGGTGAGGAGCTGGCTACAGGACAGGCACAGAAGGTTGCACCAGACTAGGGACCCTTCACCGGTGGGATCTGCAGGACTCCATCCTTGCCTCTGTGCTCTTCAGCATCTTTCTAAATGTCCTGGGCACAGGACTGAAAGGGATACCTTAATGATGTTGAATTGTATCCCCATTCATCTGTTTCACCCAGAAATAAGATTTCTGACTTTAAAACTAGATCTGAGAGCAAAGAGGCAGAAAAGGAAAAGCAGTGGATTTTTTTCTCAGATGTATTCAAAAACATAGAGATAAGAGCTTCAGCTCTCTGGGTGTGTGTTGCCTGCAGCATGGGCAGGGAGTGGCAGAGAGCTCTCTTTTGCTTTTTTAGTTAGGTTTTCTCTTTTTTTGTAGTTAGCTGAGGCCAGGAGGTTTTTTTGAACTGTTCAGCTCTTTTTCTACCTGGGAACACCAGGACTACTGTCCGGGGGCCCCCAAGCTGCACTGTACCTGGGACACTGGTCCTGGCCCCCAGAGAAAGAGAGAGACCAGAGACCTGGAGAGACTGAGGGAAAGCTGAGAACACACCCACGAAAACGACTCTGAACTACAAGAGGACTGTCTGAATTTGCCATCTTTTTAGAACAGCAAGAGGTTCCATTGTTTAATATTGTTCATTTTCTCTGGTTTGTGAATACTTTGCTTGTTAAATAAACAGGGTTTTTCCACTTTTCTTGAAGGAGACTTATGACTTCCCAGCTGAATTGGCTGGGTGGGGGGCATCTTGAATTTGCTTTATAGAGGAGACCACTTCAAAATTTTCCTCCCAAATTTCCCCTAAACCCGGACAGATACTAATCAAGTTCACAGCTGACACAAAGCTGGGAGGAGCTATTGACCCCTCAGAGGTAGGGAAGGTCTGCAGAGAGACCTCAACAAATTAGAGGGTTAGGTAGTCACCAACTGTATGAAATTCAACAAGGGAATACGCCAGAATCTGCACCTAGGGTGGGGCAACCCTGGATGTACAGACTGACTGGGGAATGAGAGGCTGGAAAGCAATGCCATGGAAAGGGCCATAGAGGTCTAGTTGATGGCAAGTGGAACATGAGTCAGGAGTGCCCTGGCAGCCAGGAGGGCCAACCCTGTCCTGGGGGCAGCAGCCACATCCTGAGGGCATCAGGCACTGCATCGACAGCTGGGCGAGGAAGGGATTGTCCTGCTCTGGTCTGCACTGGGGCAGCCTCAGCTCGAGTGCTGGGGGTGGTTTTGGGTGCCATAATGTAAGAAGGGTCTAAAGTTACTAGAAAGTGTCCAAAGGAGGGTAGTGAAGGACCTTGAGGTGATACCTCTTGAGGAGAGGCTGAGGTCACTGGGTGTGTTCAGCCTGGAGAGGAGGTGACTGAGGGGAGACCTCATTGCAGGTACAACTTCCTGGTGAGGGGAAGAGGAGGGGTAGGTAATGATCTTTTCTCTGTGGTGACCAGTGACAGGACCTGAGGGAATGGCCTGAAGTTGTGCAAGGGGAGGTTTAGATTGGATATCAGGATAAGATGGTTGGTTGGTTCACTGGAACAGAGAAGTGGTCACAGCAACAGCCTGACAGAGTTCAAAGAGCATTTGGACAATGCTCTCAGGCACATGATGTTGGAGTGTCCTGTGCAGGGCCAAAAGTTGGACTCAATGGCCTTTGTGAGTCCTTTCCAACTTAGCATATTCTGTGATTCTGTGAAAATTTATTTTGTAATGATTGGTACTAGACAGAAAATACAAAACTGTTGCATTCCCTCTGGGTATTCCTAACAAGTTAAGTCTGAACTGTGTCAAACTGTCAGAACTTTCTGATCAGTTCTTTCTGATCTAGTGATGAAACCATAGTATCTGAAATAAAGTCAAAAGAGAAAGGACATATTTACCCATTATCTTGTAGATTGCAATGATGATTTCTATTTCTCTAAAAAAAACCCCAGTATCTCTAATGTTCCTCACAAAAATAGAATATTAAATTTATCCTTTAATCTTCTTTTATTTGCATCAGTTTCTGGAAGTAAAAATCAAAATTAAAAGAAAGAATGTGTGAAATAAAAAAGGGTAGATTTGGAAAATGGAAAGGCAAAGGTATTCATTTTGGGGAAGGGAGAAAGGTACTTTCTCCACCTGCATAATATTATAACAGTGGAAATAAAGTGCAATAACAAGTCTGAAAGTGTGACAGTCCTTGTGAGGGACTCAACAGATCCAAGATAATCCAAGGCTCAGTAACAATGTAGAAAAAAATATTTAAATCTATTATTTTTATTTTCAGTATCATCTATATGGGGTTTGCTCTTTTGGAAAAACCAAGAAATCTATGAACTGGATAGATGATTTGTACATGAGATTTTTGTTTTAAACTTTTTAATGTAAAAAAGTAACACTTCTAATTATATATATATATATATATATATATATATGGCAACCAGCAATTCACTTTAAGGGTAAAATTAATTTCTCATTGCAGCTCTCAAATTACAGTGTATTTATCTGTCAGGATGGAAAGACTGCATCTCCTAATCTCTTTTCCCTCCCTGAGTATTTCTATTGGACAAATATTAAGCAACTATTGAATAAAGTTGCATCTTTTCTCCTCTTGTGGAAGACTGAATAGGATTGCAGAGATCTTATTTCAACATTTAGTGTTAGCTATTTCTTCCTTATTTCTACTGAGAGCTTTCATTTAAAGTATATTACACTTATGAAAACTTCACAGAGTTATTTTATATTAATTAAGTATCCTCTGTTTAGAAAGATAATAACAGGTTGGCTTTCTCAATGATGCTTAATTCATTACTGTTGATTTCAACATTCCTGTTACTTTGAATTTACTCTTCTAATACAGTACCTACTGAGGTGATACATAGATAAGAATGATTAAGAACATCTCAGTGCATCTTTTTCAGAAAAAGCACCATTTTTTTCTTTTGTTCCCAAGCATTTAACAACCTAAATTAACAAATCACCTGGCACAGCTGGCGGTGGGTAACATACACTCTGAGATAAGCCTCTTGGTGATAGTAGGTGATCTCTGCTGCAAACTTCCCTCCACAACATTCTGAAAATTTTCTCTTCCTTTCACAAAACAGACAGTTGTGTTTCCTGGGATACTTTTAAAGCTGAGTGGAATAATGCAACCTTCAGGTTTCGTGCCCCCTTAGAAGTGGAGAAGCCTTCATAAATTTTATATAGTTAGATGAGGCACAACTTTTTGTGTTACCTTGCTTTTCCTATAGTCCTTTGGAAACACTATGTGAACAGTCTCAAGCTTGCAGACCAAAGCGTGAAAGTGTCTTTGTAGAACTCATGGAGTAAAACCCAAAAGTCTAAAGCAGCAATGATTACAATATTTTAAACAGGGAATTTTCCATTAGCAATGATTTTTTAAAAAGGATGTTCCATAAAATACTTTAATTCAGGCACATATCCAGAGGAGGAGCTGAACACTTCCAAGAAACTGTGTTTGGCTTTCAGTGTCAGTCATAAACTGGCATATAATTTCAAGCTCTTTCTCTCATATTAAAATGGAAGAAAGATTCTGCATAAACAGGAATGGTCACCACTCCTGACCTGCTGGTTATGCTTTCCCAGTGCAGACCAGGAGACTGAGATCTCCTCTTCACTGCAAAGGCACACCACTGATCCATATTCTGTCTGAGTGAGACAATATTGCCTCTCTTTTTCAATTAATCTATGCCTGATCTATTTATAGATTTCTGTAACCTGAGAACTTGGTGTAAGAAAAGAGATTATACACAAGTTCACAGCTTTTAAAATATAAACAAAGGACAAAGAATTGAGACAGGCAAAGGAAGAAGAAAGTGAAGACAAGAAGATGAAAAATAATTTGCCAAAACATCACATCTGAATAGTTGAAGGATTAAAAACACAATCAGATTTTCAGAGTATCCTGTGACCAGTGTTCAGTTTTGCATTTGCATGCATAAAAAGACAAAGAGTACAATAAGAGCGTGCTTATAAATAGGCATATTTTCAAGTGAGTGACAAATCACATATGATGTGCTCCTTCAGTGGATTTATAAGTGCCATTTGATATTTTTAGCAGGCTTGATATGATTTGATAACTGGAACTACTGAGTGCCATGGTGGCACTTCTGAGTACTTTCAGTCCATCAGCTAATGCATTTATGTACTTCTGCAGAAACTGGATCTCCACTATATCAACAGAGCACAAGAGATGGGAAGATCTTGTTAATTAACTAAATGTGCACATGATTTTTGTAAAGTGTGTTTGGTAACTGTAGTAAGAAAATACCCTGTGATCAAAATTATCCATCAGAAATAAGAAACTTCTCTGCATGTCTTCTTTACTACCTTCAGAAATAAGAAAGACATGAAACCCATTTCTTTAAATCCACTACAAACATTTTGTCTGTTTCAGCTTTGTTCTCTCTGGTAAGAAAGATTTGTACTTGTACTTTTAATTGTTGGTTTTGCAGATCAGACAACATCTGTTTTATTCTAAAATTTTTTTCTAAGAAAATCTGTGGGTAATTTAGGTGTTTTCTTTGGTTTTTGAGTAATGAAGTAACAATTGCATATTAATTTTTTAAGACACTGACCAACCAAAGTCCCTTCATTTTGGAAAATGAGATACTACAAATAGCAATGCAATACTGCCTTCAAAATCAAATATATGCTGTTCTCAGGATGTTGATTTGCAGGAGTGTGGAGATTTTAACAAAAGTGCATGCAGAAGTTACAGCTGCTGCATGACCTCACCTTATTCCTTTCTTTGTCATAGCAGTATCATTTTCAGAGGGACTGAAGTAAGGAAAACAGCTCAGTTAAAACAAGTCAAACAATCGACTGCATTTTTGGATTATTTTCTCCTACTTGTTTGATAATCCAACCCCACACATGAATGGTTGTGCTGACAAGTATGTGGTGTTATTTGGATAGGAAAAGTTCCAGGAGTTCCAGGAAGTATTAAAAGAGCTTCCCCACCGAAGCCAGCATCTCATGATGCATTTATTTCCTCTGGCCTACAACTTTTTTTCCCAAGTACCTCATTAACTCCAATGAGCTTTCTCTGCAAGACTATGAGTTGCCAAAGCTGGATTTGAAATAAGTCCTCAGCAAAAGACTACATGTTCCAGCAATATAATTTTTAATAAAAGCAGCAGTCAAAATTCTTCTCCTTAATTTTTTTTCACGTACTAAATAATACTGTAAACCAGTAATCATTTCTCTTTGTTCAAGTATAGCCACATACAGCTTCCATGTCTTTGTGAAATGCAGTTTATGCATTCACAGGTTTATGTGGATGTAGAGTATAAATATAAACATGCATCCTTATTTAAGGATAATGTATGAACAAGAATATCTCTTGTGATACCCAACACATAACAATGTATTGTCAGGGATAAAACCATAACAATGTTTTTCAGGGATAACTTCAAAAATCAGAAACTTGAACCATCATAATAAAGTCATAATTTCTAGTCTGTTGCACTTACAGTCCAGGAAAGCATACTCAGCCTACATAATTTCTGTATAAATTGTGTGATATGTGTATTTGCTGCACTGTAGAAATCGCAAAGGCCCAGGTTACTGATTCTTTGCTTCACTGCTTGTAATACAAGTCATCTAACAAGGTAATGAGGTAGACAACAGGAAATTTAGTATTAATTTTCCATGGCCTATTCAAACCTTTTTCTTATAAAAGTTTTTTTTTTTTTATTTACCTTAACTAATATCACCTAGTCAAAGACATCATTATTTGGACCTATTTAAGAAGAACAGTATAAGTTACTGCAACACAGAATTTACCATAGCTAACATTATAACTTGCCTACAGCAAGACAATAAAATCTCAGCTTTCCAAAGCAAAAAGTTTTTATGCAATGCTGCAGTTGATTTCCTTTTCTACAACTGATTTTTGCTATATTCCACAGCAAGCACTTTCAGCAAATTTAAAGATTATCTGCAATTTGTATTCTTGGAATAAACCTGCTGTAGTTACGTAAGGAGTTCTATAAGCTATTCCTATAGATGCACCTTACAGTTTAATATTCTTAGATTAAAGAGATCATCACAGCATTTTATATGCTGAGGTAAGCAAAAAATTTACAGTGGGGCAAATAATTGGTAAATATTACTTCAAGGCTTGAGCATCTACTGCACATACATAATTTCAGGATATAGTATCAAATCAAATAAACTTTTTTTATTATTTTTAGAAAAATCTTTGTGGCGGTGCAAGAATTGTTTTATCAAGTTCTTAAGTAATTTTGTAGGTTTTATAAGAAGTTTTATGTTATGGTTCATTCCACTGTGCCCACATTTTCTGTAACGGTTTCTCCCCTATGAGTTTGCTGTATAGCAAGTTGTTTCATGTCAATCATCCCACTCCCCCACCTATCCTTGTCAATCCCCTCTCCCCCCGGCTCTGGAGCATCCTGTCTGTCACTTCAGGACCCCTCCCTGGGCTCAGGAAATTCCCAGGAGAGGTGTCGAGCGATAGGGTGGTGCCTGGGAAATCCCCTTTTCCCCCCTTGTGAGTGGTTCTATGTTTACAAGTGGACACCCCCTGTGATCCCCCCGAATTCCCTGATTTGCTGACCTGTCGTTGCCACCCCTGAATCCTCCCCCGTTTATAAGTTCGGGGAGGGAAATTCAAAGGGGCTCTCTCTGGGCAGTTTGAAGAGTGGCAGAGCTCCCGCCACTCTGACTGTAATAAAGCATCATTAATCCCGGCTAGTAGAGGGTCACCTTTTGTCCACCGCCGCAGTCACGACGCAATTTGGGCCAGCTGCCGGTGAGGAACCGAGTCCCACAGGAAGAGGTCGCCGGTTTGCAACCAAGACCAAAACGCTTTGGCTGCTGTGCAGATCTGAGCCAGCCAGTGGTCAGCGCCTGCCAGGCGTGGAAGGACACAGCCACACATCTTCATTTGTACCTAGTCTCTACCATGAAAATGATCTTTCCAATGACCTATTTTTCTACCTATGAGCCAATACGTGTTAATGAATAAACAGACAGTATTCCCAGTACAAAGTTCCTCATCTCCCAACACCACAACAAATAGGAAAACAGTCCAAACCTCTTTTTGAGCAGTGGAATATCGGCTGAAGATTATTTCAGATTTCCATTCAAACAGTCTTAAAAAAAATGACATTTCCAGAGAAATGTCCTCCGATCTAGAGCAGCTGCCATTTGCCACATGAGTGAGCTGCACCACTGATTGAAAATACACAAAAGTTGAAAATACTTGGACAACGATACAAAGGGCTTGTTCACTGTAATGTGACCAGCTTTCAACACACTGCCTTGTGATACTGGAGTTAGAAATGTCATGGGCAGCCTCTTGGCCACAGACAAATCCTGCATTCTCAGGTGGCCTGCTTGGCACAGGAGGAGCAAGGACTTGCTCTTGGACAGACTGTGAGGAGCGGCCATCTAGAGGCCATCAGAGTTCCAAACACACTCTTAGCAGAGGAATGTAGGCATCTTCAGCTGACAAATTTTCCGCCTTTTTGAAGGGGTAAGACACTGGCAACAAGCTGCCTCATCAGCATTTACTGGCACACCATAGCTTGTAGTGCCTTTTGGTATCTTGCTGTCCAGCAAGGTTTGCTGTGGGTGGTTTTGAGCTAAGACTGGTTATTTCTCTTGGGTGTTTTCTGAACAAAGAAGGACATACATGTACTTTAAATGCTTGCTTCAAACATATCTGCTAAGAAAACAAGTAATGGGGGCGGGGTGCTATATAATTCTTGGCAGAGATGATAACTTCTTTGTAGGACTTAGGAAATAGATCCTTTAGGACTAGTAATTTTAAAACATTCCCTCTTTGTTCTCTATTCACCAGATAGCTGTGCTTTTGCATTTTTTTTAATTGCAGAGGTGCTGTTTTCTCATTTACGCAGTTCATTAGGAGTGCAAAAGGCCTGAGGCTCTGGTGGTAATTTTTTGAGATTCATATTTCTCAAGGAACAATGGAAAAAGCAAAGTCATGACATAATTTCTCATTTTATGATGGGGAATTTATTCAAATATGTTTTCGTTGCCATTTATCACTGATGACACCTTACAATTAAAAGTCTTGATTTGCACATAAGTATCTCTGAAATCTTTTTAATTCCCATGAAACTCACTCTAGATTTTCCTTCTTTTTTTCTTCGTTTTCACTTAGTCTCTCAGCTCTCTCTTGCAAAAAATTCATGCTGACACAGCTAAGTTTCATGCTTGCATGTTTGAAGAGTCAGTCTTTAATTAATAGCAAGAGGCTTGTGAAAAGTAAAAATTATTTGTTTTGAAGGTGTATTTGAAAACACAGGGACAATGTAAGTTTTCAGCATGGAAACTATCCCTTTTGTTTTTCTCTTTATCTATCACAGTATGAAATAATTGAAACAGTTGTCATCTTTTGCATAGCAGCCAGAAAATCAGACACTGCTTAGAATCATGGAGAAGATTTATTATTAGGTGAATTAGAATATTTTCAGATGAACATGAGAAGTTAATTCCCAGGAATCCAAACAAAATATATAGCCAAATTACCAAATATATAGAAACACACTTCAACACCACTGGCTGCCTTTTAAAGTCATTCTCATCACAGTATTATGTTATATGTCTATCATTAAAAGGTCACATGAGAACATTTTTCATACTTCTATCTATTATTTCTCTGCTTATAGGTTGGGGTATTTTATAATTATGATGTTTAAAAAAAAAAAAAAAAGGGGGGGGGGGGGGGGGGGGGGGAGAGAGAGAAACCGAAATCTATCCCTCTAGTGATAATTTCCTTTTCAGGATGATTTGGCTGTTCAGGGGTATCCATGCTGAGAACTGAATGACCAACACATTAATTGCAGTGTGAAGAGCAGAGGTGCATTTTCTTTGAGTTACCAGAGAAATATGTAAGGACTAAACTATATAGGAGCATCTCAGCTGGGACCACAGTGAAAAAAGTAAAATTACCAGTGTCCACATTACTGCAGTTCCTGGCAGCCAGCTTAAATGAGAGCTTGCAATACAATTCATAAAAAGAAATGTCTGGATCTAACAGCTAGCAATAGATTTCTCCCTTCCGCACCACCACCCTGACTGTGCCCACAAATCTTCCTCTCTTCTTCTCTTGAATTACTTTTCTCCACACTAGCCGTTCTGTATAATATTGTGGTCCACATTTTTGCAATTATTTCTACCATTTCCCATCTCCCTTCACTTTGAGAGTTAGCTCCATGTTGTTCATAAATGTCATCTCCTGGTATTACCCCAGGAATTGAGGAAGTGGCGTTGATCAGTGCTCTTTAGGAGGAGATGGCCAGGAGATTCCACAGCCCATAACGACCCTGGATAGCACTGGAGAGAGAACATTTGTAGGCACTGACAGCATTGTGCATACCAGACCACTGCTGATAGATCTCAGGGTTACTGGCTGAAGAAGATGGGATGGCTGACAATAGAAAAAATAAGTATTTATTATCTCAATTGTCAATACATAGTATATTTCAATTTGTTCAGGTTTATGTGCTATTTCATAAAAGCAAATCACATGATTTTGCAAATGATGTGATATAAATCACACTAATATTTATTCTACACTGTCAGTAAGGTAAAATATCTAATGAATAAAAATAAAGGTAGACGTTTGATTAACAAGACAATTTTCCATACCAAAACCAAGCCAGCTGAACTGTCAGGAGCAAAGGAGAAGCACGTCTTTGCACCCTGAGGAGTAGCAAAGGCAATGGAGGTTCACTCCCCAAAGCAGGAAATTTTTTTTCTGGGAAAGCAGAGGGATTTTATAATCAAATTTCCTGGCCATCTGCATGGATGGCCACCTCCTGCTACCCAGCCACTGCCCTAGAGCAGTAGGGGTCTGCACACCCTGCTTGGTCTGCAGCTGGAAGCACAGAAACCCACCAACACCCAACAAAACCGGAGTTATGTGGGTGATCTTGGTCCAGATGCTTCTCCCAGGGAAACCAATGGGAAAAAAATTTAAGAGTCACCTCTGCTTGCCCTCCTGTTTCCTTTGTGTTGTCCTCCCACAGATTTATTTCCTGACTTTCTCCCATGTTGTTCCCCTACAAGAAACAACATTTCGACTCTCACACTTATTTCTTATTAAGCCTGTCTTCAGTATGCTTTCAGGGCCCTTACAGCAGTTAGACACTTCCATAAACATAACTCTGCAGAGCACAGCGCTTTAACATCAGCCTGACATTTGTGTTATATATGATGCAACTTATATATATATTATAAATATATATATTATATACAGATTTTATTACCTTTCTTTTTTTAACACACTGTCCTGGTTTGAAGATGTGTTTCTTTGATTTCATCCCTGCTTCTGTTAATTGCAGAGTACTTTCATAATGGGCCTGCCTTTTGCATTTATGTGTTAAAATATGTTACACAGAAAGAGTAGTATCTTTTTTGTCTCCTGCAAGGTCTAAATTGAACTGTTAGCTTTTTTAAAAAATATTTTTTTCCTTTCAACTGACACAATTCTGTTATTGGGGTTTTTTTGGGGGGCGGACATCCATTTTGAATTTACACATCCGAACATTCATTTTGATCTATTTTGTTGTGATCCTCAGGAATCTTTCTCTGTTCCTTTTGTTTGCAGTCTTTTGGTCTTAATAAAAATGAAACAGTATTAACTTGACTGAACAGTCAACCAACACCCACCATTTGCTTCTAGAGACACAAAATAAAGCAAACATTCTTGTTTATTTTTCTTGTGTACCTTAAGTTGTGGAGGCATCTTGCAGGCTTTGTGAAGTTTATTACTTTGTTTGTCTGAGCAACACTTCAGGTTATCCTGATAAATAAATAAAGTGGGGTTTTTTTTTTTTTTTTTTAAATAAAGTTTTCCTTTATCTTTACTTTTCCATAAGAAAAGAAACTTTTTTTTTTTTTTTTTGACATTATGAAAGGAAAAGCAGACAGTAAAAGAAAAATATCAGTAAAAAATAAATTTCAACAAGGAGGACAGTTTTCAGCTGCAGACTGTAATATAATATTCTAATTCAAACAAAAGCAAAGGAATTTCTGTGTAGGTGTAGACAAACAGTAGCAATGCTATCATTTTTTGTTTCACTTGGGAAAGGAATATCAGTAAAGCATATACGGACATCTGAATCTACTTACTAATATAAATAAACACAAGCTATAGAGAAAAAAGCCTCTGCACTAGATTACTTTTCACTGAACACAGTAACTGCTCTGTTAATGTTATCTTTGAAAATTCATTTTCATGCTTGATACTCTAAGAATAAATAAAGTATTTTGTCACATAGTTCATTAACAACACTAGAAAGGGATGAGTCCTGAATTGAAATTTACCTGAAAAGAGAGATCCAAACAGGACAGACTTTTACATACAAGATATTTATAATGCCTTTGTCTCAGAAAGACAGCCTTTAAATGAGCTTACTATATCAAATTAGGGCCAAAATGAAGTTGGCCTAAGCAAGGAAATAACCCTTATCTTGTGAGTGGTTTAAAAACATTTTAAAAAGAGAAAAATACCCTCAAAAATATGTTTAAATGCAAAAATCTATTAAATCTTAAAAAACAAACAAACAACAACAAAAAAAACCAACCAAAAAAACCCCACAGTAGTGCATGAATAGTTTGGGTCTTATTTCAGGTACTCATGTGCAAAATCTTTCTGTAGAAAAGCCTTTTATACATCTTCTTTTAGGAAAAAACAAACAAACAAAAAAACAAACAAAAAAGAGAACAGAACAAAACAAAACAAAACAAAAAAAAAAAAAAAAACAAAGAAAGAAAAAAAAATGAAAAAAAAGAAAACCAAAACCCCCCAAGCAAATAAACTATTTAAAGTGATCATGCACTTGGTACTTTTAGTTTGTTGTGGAAGTTATATAAGCCTCTTTTTGATTTTGTTTCCCTTCTATCATATAGCAACTATTTTTAAGGAAAGTTAGTGTTTTCTTACTCTCTCTCTCTATGTCTCTAATTTAGGTACATTAGTTTTAGTACTTTGATCCTGTTCCTCTCTTCTGTAAGGAAAATATTAAAATAATGAGAAAGTATTTTTCTTTTCTTATTGCATTACTATTTTATTCACATATTTTTCTTTACTGTGGAAGAAGGATGTGACAAAAGAGAGAAATTTAAAATTAAAATAAGACTTTTTTTGGAATTTAAAGAACTGTTTTTAAAATAAGATAATTGATATATTAACAGAAAGAGTATAATGAAGTGAGAAAAGCCTCAAATCTTTCAAATATTTTGACTTACATCATGATATAACAAAGTAGACATGCTAGGGGAACACATATAAAAAAGTACACCAAAGCAAGTTTCTTATTAAATACCTGTTTTTTTCTGCCCTCTAAGGAGGAAATACAGTTTTACCTACAAACTTACTGTAATTATCATAGTGAGAGGGTTTGATAATGCATCTGTTGTAGTAAAATACCATAACAGAGATATTTCCTTTTCTTCTCCATGGTGAGAAGATTTTCCACAAGATAATAAAACATTTAGTCTGTTGGTTTTGAGGAGATATTGACCCTCTTCAATGACAGCAGGAAAATTTTCAATTTCTTTGCATGTGATACTAATTCTCACTATGGAAAGTCTGTTGATGGATTGTCCCTCAGAGCTTAAGGCAGCCTGTCAGTCTTCACATCAAAGTCGCAAGAACACTTGGACTTTCCTATCTCCATCTCTACTCAGCCTTTGTTTTTGGCGGATGAAAAGCTTGTGGTATATACTATGGTATCTCACTCAAGACCAAATTTCAGTTATTTTAAACAGGTTTCTTCATTCAGACACACACCTACCTTTACCAATTTAACATTTAACAAAATGTCATAGCATATAAGCAATTCTCTGAGACTATAGCTGAAGCATCACCATCCTCTTCAGTGACAAGGACCATGGTCAAGGTCACCCGAAGCAAGATCTAAAACTGACATTTCTGAAATGGCACTGCATGAATAAGTACAATGAAAAAAAAACAAACAGAAAAGGCAGAATGGACAGAATGAGAGAGCCTAGTAAAGGAATGAGAACAGTGAAGGAAATTAAAGGAAGGGATGCACAGCTTATCAATACCTCTGCATACAGTGGGGGAGATTAACTTGCTCATTTTGTTCCCAGGCTCTCATGCACAGATTTCTTTCAAATTAGCTGTTCCTATCTGTCAATTCCTATTCTGCCAAACTGAGAATATGTGGATCTTTTTAAAATTGCTTTTATTCTCATTTTATGATACCTCAGCCACTCCTCATCAGTCTTTGACTACCATTTTAAATGTTGTGGCTACTTGGGTTCATTGCACAGGATTTAGTCATCAAGGGATAATGAAATCATTAAAGATCTTTCAATGCCTAACAGAGCTTTAAGTATCAACCAGTAATAACTGACGATACAACATTTTATTTATTTGTTTACTTTATTAGGAAAAAAAGTTATGCAACCTTTACATTTAAGGTAGATATTGTAACTTATTACAGACTTCATTTTAAAACTAGGACTTCATTAAAAACAGAATGGCATATTTTTGTCTGAAGCATTTGCTAGATTGTACTTGTAACAATATGAAAAAATGTACATCTTTTGGAAAGTCTGTAAAGCTTAATCATGCAAGGTAGATTTAGAACTGGTGTCTAGCACCCAAGTGTAACTTAAAAAATGACATGACTTTCTTGTGCCACAATTTCTTCTTGTTATTTACTCCTAGGATGTGTGGGTTTTTTCCCTAGGAAAAACTTCTGCAGCACAGATGGTGCACCATAGGAGCACCATATTTGCAAATGATAGTATTTCACCTATATATTCAAATATAGTGATTTCTGCTGGTATTATAGGTTCTTTACATTTTACAATTCCTTTTTGAGTTTAGTGAGTCAGGGAACGTTGCCCTGGGTTTATGACTGTATGTTTTGCCTAAAGACGTGTACACATGTACGCACACAGTTACCTGAATGGGTTAACACATCTAATGAGCATTCTCTGAGCAGAAAATATGTGCATAGTCTTTTATGGCTCAAAAGCAACAATCCAGTTTCTTGACATTTTTTATTCACCATTTCATTAAATTTACAAAAACTTTCCATCTTCACTTTCTCAGCTTGGTTTAAACAGACCTATGATTAGAACTTTTTGGAGGATAAACAAAAAGACCTTCTGAACCATCTTTGTTTTCTCAGGAAACTGAGACCCTTGGTGTCCTCTTTTGTATTACACTTGGCAGATGGGATTTCCTTTATTGAAATACAGTGCAAGAAGTAATAATAATTGTAAATATGTCTATTATTTACTACTACAGTAAAAAAGTAAAGAAGTACTTCTGCTATGTATGTAATCTATTACTTGGAAAGAGATATCAACTAAACTTTAAACAACAGTATTTAAACATATTATTACATATGCTTCTTGGAGACAGCTTTCAGTTGTCTTGTACTTTCTAATTTTTATTTCATTTTTCTGTAGAAGATGAGAGAAAATATTTTATGTTTAAAAATATGCTAGTTCAGAAATTTTACACTTTCTTCTGTGCAAAGCTGAAACTTCATTTTGTAAAACATTATTTATATTAGAATTCAGAAGAAAACAAAGGAGATGGATATAATTAGAGAAAAAAGCTAGTGGAACAAAAGTTGCTTTCATAATATTTTTAAACTCAGTTTATGGAGTGATATGAAATACTGGACGTTCCTTTTAGTCAGTAGAAGATTATTGCTAAGTAACAGTATATCCATACAGCAGTCATGCATGTTTTGGAACAGATATAAAGCCTACGTATGAAGAGAAAGGGAAAAGGAAAAAGGGAAATTAAGTACTTCTCTTATTTCTGTGCTCTAAGTTTTTTCTTGAGAGACAGAGATTTGAAGCATGGCAGCTGCCCATTCAACCTTTTCTGAGCTATGTGAACAGTAATAGAGACCTGGCAGCTTCATTATGTTATTCCATTTATACTGAATAATGAAGCACCATAGAGACCTATCAGTGTTGAGGTAAAGCCAGGTCTGAGATGGCATAAGTCCTCTGACTTAAAATTTTCCCTTCCATTCTGTGAGCTCTAAAAATGTTATATTCTTGTAAGATGTATCCGTGTAGTGGATGTACCTGGACAGATTTTCCATTTCAGCAACATTTTGGCCACCTCTGAAGCCTGCCTGCAGCTGTGCACAAGACTGTCTTACTGCACTCAGGAGAGGTACTCAGGTGAGTAAAGGCCATGACATCAAGTTATTGCCATACAAGATTCAAAGCTCTTAATCTTCATGCTGCAGAACTGTTTAGATGTACTAAGCCAGAGGTTAGTAAAAGACCTCTCTCAAATTCCCAGAATGAGAAGCCTCTTTTGAAGGAAAGCATGATTGTTTTGGCACCATCTGAAATACAAAAATAGTTGCTACTCATTGACTTCTGTGAAAAAACACTTTTTGATTCTGGGTACCTGATAAGTCATTCTAAACCACTGCCCTACATGTTCAGTGTGTATTAACATCTAAAGTGCTAAGATGGCTGACGAGCACATCTTCATCAAGAATAGCAGAATGATCTCTGGTACTGAAAATAATACAACTGAACTCTTTGTAAAGGGAGCAGTCCAAGCTTATATTACTCATTTTTAGTGATTTTAAAAGAATGTGCAGATAAAGTCATCTTTTTAAAGTAATTTGAATTCTTAAAACTTGTACTATTACTTAATTGGTGTTTCAGCAGCACCTGATGTCTGAATCTTATTTAAACTTTTGAAAAATTCTCTGCAGGCATCCATCCTCATTCTGTTTAAGAGTCTAGTCCCAGTTCTGAACTTCAAAGATTTAATAGAGAATTAAGATAATTTTTAAATATTTTCTTTGTGCTCTTGAGCCCACTCTGTAAGCAGGTTTCAGATGTACTTCTAAAGGCATTGCTTATATGTGTTTTTCTTTCTCAAGTAATCTACTATGTCTGAAGTCTGAGAAAAGCTGTGATAGTAATTTTCCTTAACTACACAATTGCTTTCCCATTTAAAACACTGGGGATTGTAATGTCACTATTTCAAACTGAAACCTAATTACATGAGCAGCCATAACAGAAGATAAATTATAAAAGCCACATGACCTCCACCATCAAGGCCATCATCTGCTAACATTAATTTTGTCACCAATTCTGGATGCAGGTATACCCAATTGCCTGGCCTTCTTTTCCCCTTTCTTCGGCCCTGACTCTCAGCAGATATCAATACTGTATGGATGTTCTCTTCCAAGCTTGTTGCAGAGATAGGTTCTCTAAAGGAAAGCACAGAGTGACTGGTGCTGTCCAAAGTCAGTGCTGTCCCGATGAAAGCCACATGACTTCATGGAGTTTCATAGACATGCCTGTGCCCCTTATGTTTAATTTTGCACTGAGGTAATTCAGTGCAAAAATACTAGTCATTATGATTTCTACATTGATTTAACTTATCTCTCTCCTGATAAAAAACCCTATAGAATAGTTTTCTAGTAATTTTTGTGACATAAATATGACAGAAATTACTGTCTGTAGATTCTATGCCAAGTAACATTCAGAGTTTCAGTTGTATTTCTATTTGTGCTGAAGTGTTGAAATCATTAAAACATTACAGAACAGTGAGAGGACACAGAATAAGGTATTTGTGCAGTATCTTACTTGGAGATGTGATACCCTCCACTAGATCCTCAGGCAAATAAACTTTAGACACACCAAATACTTCTTTGATTTCAAGGCAAATTAATTGAATATCAATAATATTGAATACTCCTGCAGTATTCCAACAGATTTAACACGTGTTTATGTCATCACTCTCTTTTAAGAGCCAACTTCCTAGTCTAGACTACAAATCCCATGAGGCCATGCAGAAACTCAGAGAAAGTTTATGTCCAAAAATAGACATAAATGGTCATGTTTGACCAGGAAACTACACTGAAACCTCTAAATTTGCAAGTTTCAAATCATTTGCTGATTTTTTTATTTCTATAAAAAGTTCATTTAGGGTTCCGTAATAATTTATTCTGTGAAAATGTTATTTCAAATCACCAAAAAACAATTAATAAATCCATGTTAAAGAATCAGAAACAAACTTCAACTTCAGTGCAATCCTTTCTAAATCAGTTACCTTCATCTTCTCAAATTAACAAGAAGATATTTAAACACAGGCTGCAGTTTTTAAGAACATGCCAGACTTCACTCTCATGCACTGAACATACCATAGAGAATTTTCACTTGTTCATCTCAATCCTCATGAGCTGAGAATTGCAACTTTAACACTGCAAAACTCCTTTTCATCTTCTTATTTATGTATGAAATAAAAAAAGTACTGCAGAAATGTGTCTCCAGTTGTCAGTAAGCACCTCTTTAATGATATGATCATATTTTAGAATGACAGATTTTCTAGTTCCCTCCAACTCAGAAGCATTTTGCAAAACATCACTGAATCTTCTTTGTTTGCTAATGCTGATAATGATTTCTTCTGGTGTTACTAAGCCTCATACCTTTTTGGATAATACTTTTGGAGTGTGATGAAGAATGTTAGGAATTAGGTATTTGTTATTATTTCCAAAATACTTAAATTTGCAGATCACTTATATTTCTTCTTGTCTAGCTGTTTTGAAAAGTGGTCAGTTGTGCTGCTTTTGGCTGGGGTAGAGTTGTTTTTCCTCATAGTGGTTAACATGAGACTGTGCCTTGGATTTGTGCTGAACAAATATAACACAGAGATGTCTTTGTTATTGCTGAGCAGGGCTTACACAGAGCCCAGGCCCTAGCTGCTGTCCATGCTGCCACACTGCTGAGAGGGCTGGTTGTGCCTGGGAGGCTGGGAGAAGAGACAGCCTGACAAGTGACCCAAACTGGGCAAAGGGATATTCCAGACTATGTTATCATGGTTGGTTTTTAAAGTGGGGGAAGAAGGAGGAAAGGGGAGATGTTTGGAGTGATGGCATTTGTCTTCCCAAGTCGCTGTCACATCTGATAGGACCCTGTTCTCCTTGAGATATGTGAATATCTGCCTGCCATGGGAAGCACTAAATTGATTCCTTGTTTTACATTCTTTGTGGGTGTCGCTTTTGTTGTAACTGCCTTTATCTCAATCCATGAGTTTTCCGGGTTTTGCTCCTCTGATCCTCTTTCCCATCCTACTGGTGAGGGGCTGAATGAGCAACAGCCTAGGACTTGGTGTCAGCTGGGGTTAAACCACAGTTGAAATTAAGATAAAATACATGGAGAAATTAACTTATGGCATCCAGAATACACCACAGAGTCACAAAGACATCTTGCTTACGAGTCCCAAACAGGTTTTTTCCATTCCATGAGAGCCCACAAAAAGTAGGAAGCATCAATTCTGAATCTGGGATGTGCGTACTCATTTGCTGCAACAATTTCCACAGTCTCCCATTCACATAATTTTCACAGACAATCCTTTTATCCTAGGCTCCATGTTCCTTTCTCCTGAGCTCACTCTAGCTATGACTGGAGAAAGGTTAAAAAATGAGTATTTGGTAGCCAGGAAAATAAAATAACTACTGGCCTTTTTGCAAACACATTTATATTTTCCCCATTCTTTGAGAAGTACTATTTGCTTATCAGTAGTTCTTGTTTGCCAGAAACACTGTAAATGTGTTGTGAGTTTATAACAAAGCCTTCTGCTTTCTGACAAAGGAAACCAATGCTGTGGGTGAATGAAATTCTGTAAATTTTAAAAACTTTTTTCATTTTGACAATATCAAAATACACAAATACATGCCTGTTTATTATATGATAGGCAGTAAATTATTTTCACCAGACTCCTAGAAACACCTGTAATTTACAGAGAACATCGCCAAAATTGTCTGTGTTTTTATTTCATAGTTTTAATTTCATTTCATTTTTTTATTCTCTGTATTAGTTTAAAAGCTATATAGGTTCAGGAAATGAGACTCCCTAGGGTTGGATAACACACAAATAAAAATATAAATCCTCCACTAATTTAAAAAAAAAAGGAATAAATCTATCCAATTAACCTGTTACTGCACCTTCAAGTCCTATTGTCATATTAAGTATCTGGGCAAAACCTACAACATAGAAAGAAAATGACATTTTCATTCATTTATTTAAAATATGAACAAATGAGCAGCTTTCTTGTCCAGCTTAGGTCCCTTCCAAACTAAATTTTCTCTTCCATTCTATTTAACTTTAGATGTGAAAGAGAAAAAGGATTCTTAAAAAAATCAAAGACAATGTTACATTTTGTGAAAAAAATCATGCCTTAACTTCCTCCAAAACCAAAATAGGACTATTCCAAAAGTGGACTGCATCAGCTAACAAATGTCATAAAATTTCAAAAAGTGAAAGAGGAAAGTCGACTATACATGTCCAATAGCTTCACCTCAAAGCAAAGTGAAACAGAAAAAAAAGAAAAAAAGCATCCCCTCCCACTGCCTCTGGACTGAATAGCGGATAAGCCTTCTATGCAGGAAAGCATATTCTCTGAGGAGAGGTTGAGAACTCTGGGCTTGCCTAATGTGGAAAAAAAAGAAGCTGAGCAGTGACCTCATTGCTCTCTGCAGATTTCTGGAGATAAGGATGTGGGGAGGAAGGTAGTGATTATTTCTCCCTGGGATCTAGTGACAGGGCATGTGGGAATGGCTCCAAGTGGCACCATGGGAGATTTGGACTGGGCATCTGGAAGCATCTCTTTACTGAGATCACTGGAACAGGCTCCCTTGAGAAGTGATTGATACCCCAAGCCTCTCTGTGTTTAAGAGTCATTTGGACTGTGTTCTTAACAGTGTGTTTGGTCAGCCCTGAAGCTGGGGTTCTTGCCTTTTTCTTATCTTTTGTTTTTCTCCTTCTCTTGAGTAGAATAACTCTCTGCGGCCTCCAAGAGCTGTAGGCAGTGGTAATGCATCTGCTGTATGGGACAGAAGGTCTGGGACAAGGACAGTGTTTGGGGTGCGTCAAGCACAGTGTGTGAGGTGAGAGGCTGAACAGCAGCAGCACTGGGGACTGCGTCACACACATCCTGCTGAGACCTCAGGACTGTGGCTGTCTAGGCCCAGAGCAGTTCTCACCACCCAAGCTGCATCACTGGGACTACCATAAGGACTGGGCTTACCCCCACTTGTGATGGTGTAGGTGATGTGAGAAACATTCCGGTCAGAGCAGAGCAGCTCCTCGGGCAACAAGAGCAAAGAGAATTTTCTGATGAGGATTGTGGCATCAGTGTCGTCAGGGCTCCTCGGAGTGGAGCCACTGCCGAAACTATCTTGGCGGATCCCCACCACTTCTGGAGTGCAAGAATTTAGGCTCTATTTGAGTGGAACTCCTTGGGGAAGTGCAGGCTTACCTGCTGAGTTCCTGAGGCCTTGGTTCTTGGGAGACACAGAGGGCTTTGGAAGGGACATTGCCACCTGGGGAATGTCAGTTCCTGGGAGGGCCCCTAAGGGCATGGCTCTGATGGATGTCATCAGCACTGTTCCATCCCTGCAGGTGCCAGCAGGGTCCCCAGCACAGAGATGATGCTGGGACTGTCTGACACTCAGCATGTTCAAGGAGCAACAAAGTCTTAGGGCTTCATGGAGAAGCATCACTTCAGACATCCCTGTTGTGAGTGGCAGCAGAGGTGCTGGGGAGGGATGCTGCTGGTGTCAGGCATGTGGACTAGATCAGTGTTGTAGATCCTTTCCAACTAAAATATTCTACTCTTGTCTAGTCTAAGGTATTCATGACATCATTGCAGCTAGCTGTAAAACACCTGAAAATTCACACAGTATTTTGCATTTTCTAGAAAATGAACAATATTTTTGCTGTATCTTTTAAAAAAAAAAATTAATTTTTAAACACTACCTGTGATGTGACATGTTAGAAACCAGAAAACATGTTTAAACAGTTGATTTTGAAAGAACACGTACTTCAAAGCTGTACCAGGGTAACAATGTATGCTATAGAAGTTATGCATTACTATAAACTACTGTTGACATTCACTGCTTAAGACTTTACAAAAAACAAACAAACAAAACAACAACAACAACAACAACAACAAAACTCTATATGTATTAAAAGCAACATTTTATTTAATTCGTTATTTTATTGCCATAATATTAAATCAGTGAAATCATAACTTTCATTTTCAAACATCTGTTCCTCTTCAGATAATGAACAAAAGTTTCCAGTAATGTATACTCTTAGTTAAGAGATTCCTAAATATATAGCACAAGGTGAAGCCTTACAAATTTATTTCTTAAGGAAAGCTACCATATATGGAGCTACACAACACCAGCTAAATTGTTTTGTCTGAAAGCCAAACCAAATTTGTATCTGAACTTTGAAATTATGCTACTTGTATCTAATTGCTTGATTACCCCATTCTGTTTCAGGACTTTATTCTATTAGTAAATAATTTAAGAAAGTACTTGCAAAGTTAAACTTAAGTATTTAATATCTCAAAGTGTTAATGTGTTTATATGAAATTTCAAATCAATATTAAAAAGCTAAAATAAAATATTCTTTGTGTACAGCTAACAAAATAAGAAGTATTTTCAATACTATAGCAATATATCAAGTTTCCTGATCTAGTCTTCATGCTTCAACTCACAGTTCTAAGGAAAAAACTCTTGTGAAGCATTTCTTAATCCTGAATACCTCAAATCTACTTTAAGCAGTCTGAATGGATTCACAGAGTGCCCTTTCCCCAGAAGTGTTAAAAGCCACCATGGATCGGGCTCAGCAACACGGTCTCTTGGAAGGTGTCCATGGCAGGGGGTTTGGAACCAGAGGATCTTTAAGATCCCTTACATCTGAGGACACTTTATGATATGGAGGAAATAAATAATAAGCTAGTGAGCAATATTTAATGCCATTCAAAAACACCTTGCATATAAAATACAAGTTCCATTTCACTTTTAAACATATTTTTAATTAACTATTGGTTATACAAATATACAAATACACAAATACACAAATATACAAATATACAAATATACAAATACACAAATATACAAATATACAAATATACAAATATAAAATAAGGACATACTACAAAAACAATTAATTAAAGTCTTTGGCTCAAAGATCTTATTGAACTGTCATTATGATTGTGGGCAAAGCTTAGATAAAAAGTGATAAACAGACTGCTACATACCTTAACTCTAATCACTTACACTGAAGTAAATAGATGGATCTCAATATTAAAATTCTTTACTACAAAAGGAAAAGAAATCTTAGTTTTTTTTTTTACTACATTACACAATTTATTTAAAAACAGAATGCACGGGACAGTTTGTCCAGGTGGACTGATAACCTATAGGAAATTATGTTTATATGTTGAATGGAAAAAATAATGTAAACAAAAATTATCTATGAATCAAACCAAGTGCATATGACCATATGTGGAAATCAACAGTAATATGAACTCTAATCCAGAATTGAGAAGAACTATTCACAAAAGTTTCATATACTTTTGATTCATATGATTGTTTCATATACCTTTGGTCTAAAGGTCCATATACTGTTGGAAAAAGTACCTGGAACAAAGAGAAAAAGCCAAAAGTTCTTCTGAACAAGAAACCATGAGTAAAATGACCAATTAATTGGCATAAAAAAGACTAAATTCAGGTGATTATTCAGGTGATGATAAAGAAGGATATAATCTCTCTTAAAAGATTAAAAAATATTCAGATAATATCAAAGAAATATAAATCTACTTCACTATTTAAAGTGCTGATGGTCTCTGAATATTGAAAAGAAAGACAACAAAGAGGACATTGTTGTGGTAGGGATCTGCTGAGGAAACCCAAATTCAGAAACACCGGTAGACTAAGGATATTTTGTACAAAAATTTCAAGGTCATCTAAAATTAGATCTCACTAACGGCTTCATTAGGAAAGGAATATTGTAGAATAGAGGTTGTCCAGTGAAATCTTGTAATGTGTGTTCTACTCAAGGCAGAATGTTTTTAAAAGACTATTATTATAAAGGACTGAAAAGCAACAGGCTCTTTAGAGCACCAGAGCATTGGTTTCTTCTATCTTCTCATTTAAAGACAAATAAGGAAACAAAAAACATGTGAAAAACCCTTTTTGGGTTTTTAGCTATGTTCACACCTGACATACTTTGAAATAGAACACATTGTATTTTCATCTTCTAATTGGGAACTGGTTGCATTAAGTGCTGTACTTCTAAAAAAGTAAGACACAATGTGTTCAATGTGCTTAGAAAATATTTGGAAAAGCCACACTATACATTACTTCAAGCCATTCACTGAACAGGGACTAGTAATGCACACAGCAAGAATGCTCTTATAGAAGTTAGAGTTGCCAGACTAATTATTTAGATAAATAACCTGAGTTTTATTTTTTTCATTATTTGTATTCTAAGAATTACTCATATTCTATTGCTGTACTGAAAGTTGATTTGTTACGTTCCTATGTGGACATTAACTAAACTTACAAGTGAAAATGCGAGTATTTTCTAGTCTGCAAATCTAATCACACAAAGATCTAACACTGATTTGTGATATTGACACGTAATATCTTCAATGTGTAGTTGAATGTAATTTAAGTAATTTAATTACAATTGTTGTGACCAACTAATCACTTGAGACTTTTTTCCCTTTACAAACCACATAAATACTGTGGTTGTCATCATTGTCTTACTTTCGTACGCTATTTGCGAACTGTTTTGGATCAGGATGTTCTTCTGCTCTTCACACCAAAGAGTCCTTCATTACTGGAGCAAATCCCACACAAAACACACTTTGAGACATCTATTCCATATAATCACTGGCCTGGTATTGTTTGGCTTTTACGAGACTACTTGCTGCTGGCCACAGACATGATTAAAGTGGACAGCTGTGGTAAGCATCATTCTATCAGGTTAAGTAAAAGGAATATTTAAATCTAACTTAGTGTGCTGAAAGGTGGAGACTATTCCCATATGGATGGAATGCCTGGTACAGCTAATCAGTACCTAAGCTGTAGGAGGAAAAGTGTTTTCCTGGTAACAGTCTCTTAACAATACGGAGGTTTCTGAATGGATGCATGTATACACCTGTAAGTAAGAGTCACAGAAGTCAAACAAGCAGTAGTCCTGGAGTGAAGTCATGAAACAAAGCAACCTTTGAGAAGAGTTCTCACAGGTGAAAAAGATTCTTTCTAAACAGGACACTCTCCTTTATACATAGTGTCTCCTGAATGTAGTGAAAGAGGACTTTGTTAAGAGTCTCAGTAACGAACAGGATATCAACAAACCAGTATATATTCATTGTCAGTTCTCCTTCCTAAGAGAAACATTTCAGCAAATGGAAAAATCCTGCTATTTATTCAGCTAACTAAAAGCTTAGTTAATAAACTAAACTAAACTAACTAAAAACTTACCATGCAAGAGATGTTACCAAAGACAATATCAAGGGTGTTTTGCTTGAAGGAAATATGGGGTTTACAAATGGCAGTGGTTACATAAATAAGTCAAATGAAAAACAGATGGTTATCCTAATGCTTTCCAGCATGTAATTCTTATTAATAAATCATAGGCTGGTGAGGGGCTTGGAGCACAAGCCGTATGAAGAATGACTGAGGGAACTGGGGTTGTTTAGCCTGGAGCAAAGGAGACTCAGGAGTGACCTTATCACTCTCTACAACTTCCTGAAGGGTGGCTGTGGTCAGCTGGGGGTTGGTCTCTTTCTACAGGCAACAACAGACAGAACAAGAGGACACAGTCTCAAGCTGCACCAAGAGAGATATACGCTGGATATTAGGAAAAAGTTTTTCACTGAAAGAGTGATAAAGTACTGGAATGGCTTGCCCAGGGAGGTGGTGGAGCCACCACCCCTAGGAGTGTTTAAAAAAAGACTGGATGTGGCACTTGGTGTCATGGTCTAGTTGAGGTATTAGAGATGGGTTGGACTTGATGATCTTGAAGGTCTCTTCCAGCCTAAAAATTCTGTGATTCTGTGATAGAGAATTAATGAAAACACTGTTACAGCTGTTAACCTGTTGTTAACCTAGTTGAATTGTGGAAATCTGAAAATAGTTAATAAATTTGGTTTATCCAGATAGTTTACTGTGGTAAAGCATGTACTGGCTAAAGGGTTAATAGAAATACTAATTTATTTCTACAATTGATTTTAGTATGGAAGTTCAATGAGACTAGCACTAACAAAAATCATCCTTAGAAACTGCTCTTTGGGATTCTTCATAATGCATCTCTGAAACTTATAAAAAGGGTAAGTTCAAATAGCTTCTCAGGTTTTACTGCAGATTTTCTGTAATATGCTCAAAGCAAAGGAAAAGAATAAAGATTTTGCTTAAGGAGCCCTAACTGTGGGAAAGAGATGACACTTCAGAGACACCATTTAAGAATGCCCAATAACTGGCTATCTAAATTATTTCCTCAGCCCCAGGGCAGTTTGTCACCTGAGCAAAATTCATCACTAACACAGTTACAGTAGGAGCAGTTGGATAGAAGATTTAGATAAAAGAGTACGGAATAAGGAACCTTAGTACTCCTGGGCTTTTGACCTATGGAATGCATGAAGTCAACAGAATTTTCAAGCAGTCAAGGAGACCTACAAGCCATTGGACAGGAGAACTAAAGAGGTCAAAGACATGTGAGGTAATTTAATCTATTTTTCTTGTCCATTTTTTAAGAAAGTGCATTGTATTTTCCAGTCTATACAGGTTTCAAATAATAGAATAACAAGGTTACTTGTATGACAGAGTGAAGGAAGATACATGGCAAACACAATGACAGCATGTTTTGAATTCTGTTTTCTCTATTTTCCCTATCAAGTACTTGGATGAGGAGCTTAAACATCACTAGAACTAATATTTTCAGCATTTGTATTTCCAGTTTATTTTGAGATCACTGACTGCATATTACAAACAAAAACAGGACGGCTTGCTCAAAAGCATCCAGAAATCTATATAAAAATATAAATGTAAACATAAATATTACCCCCCCCAAAAAAATTTAACAAGACTTATCTCAAACAATTGTTAATATTCTTCAGCTTTTGCATATCCCTCCTCTTCCCAGCTTTCTGCCATATGACCCACATAAAAAAACAAAAATACAGTCAGGTGGAAAAATGTAGAGGTTTTCTTTTTTTTTTTTTTTTTTTTTTTTTTTTTTTTTTTTAATTCAGTAATATAGAAGAGACGTTAATGGTCATTTCTTCAAGCTGTTTCTATTGGTATGAGACATTTTATTGAGAATTGGTCAAACACACAGGAAGATATTAATGCCATAACTATAGGGAACTCAGCCCGCTGTTTTGAGACTGAGTGACAAAAAAGAAGAGCATTGAAAAGTGCTGTCATCCATCTCTGTTCACATTTGTGACTGTGATAGCAAATCTTCCCTTGGGAGGTAGGGCTTATGAAAATCCTTGTAGACATCCTCAGTGAGAAATAAATATCAGGGAAAGTGCACACACACACTCAGCATACAAGGGATTATCTTTTTTAAAAAAAATCCAAATAAAAATTGGACTGATTATTTCTGACAAAGAGTATTGATTTGCTGCCAGATATCAGCAGTTCCATATGGACCTAGACTTTAACAAAAACTAAACGTACATACGTGTGACAGAAGTGATCTACAAAAGATCACAATTGAGAATTTAAACATTTGTGATAGATCTTTTATTTAGAGCAAAGTATAAACTGTTCTGATAACCAGAGAAAAAAAGTTGTGTGGAAAATCTTGCAATTAGGTGCCAGACATTATTTTATAAATGTTATCTATTTCTCTTTAAAAGTTTGTTTCACTTCGTCACACTCTATATCTAGGACCTCCTCTTCATATTGCTTTTATTGCTTGGCACTGTTGTTAATTATAAAAGGTGCCAGACTATAGTCTTTGAAGATACCTTTCTCTGTCATAACTCTTAGCTTTTCAATTCACAGGATAGTTCTCTGCCTGTCCCTTAGAACCAGTTAGCATGAAGGCAAAGGGCTGCATTCAGGACTAGGTCTTACAGTTTATAAATGAGACAAGTGACAAAATTCCATTAAACCTGAACAATTTTTGGTGGCTTTCATTTGCCTAGTGCCTTATCACTTGTCAGATTACATGTTTTTTCTTCTTTATTGAATTCTGTCTCATTGTTTGTTGTATTAATTTCTAATATCTGGCATATTGACTGTTGCATTTTGGTTGCCCATAAATTTGTCCTTTAAGTCCCACATTTATGACTGCATTATTACTTGTCCTAATATTATCTGCAATATTATTTAATGCAGTCTTTCTATGGATTTACTGATTTTTTTCCCAACGCAGTTATCTGTCTGACTCTATAACCTCCCTTTTTTGCCTTTCCAGTTATCTCCTAACTTTTTTCTCCTTCATCTTCAGATTCATCAAGCTTCCTTTAGTTTGTGACAATGGATACCGAGCTATTGGTTCTTCAAGCTTATAAAAGCCATAGAATGACACTTTTTTCCACTGTCCAGCCAAGTGTCTGATGTATATTCTCACTTGTCTTGCACATGCTACACTTCATTGTACCCCTTTTCTTCCAGGGAGGGGATGACATCTTCCTCATCTTAAATAGCCATGTGGGGAGATAAAAGAAAAAAATGAGAGGAAGGGGAAGGGGAAGAGGCAAGGGCCAGGGCGAGGCAAGGGCCAGGGCCGGGGAGGGGAGGGGAGGGAAGGGAAGGGAAGGGAAGGGAAGG